>NC_064615.1:223370512-223673542 GCF_023898315.1 Schistocerca nitens | reverse complement strand
CTAGGGAGACGTACAGGAGTTGAAGAACCGCACCATGAGTGACTGGGGGGGGGGGGGGGGGGGGGGAGGGGGGAGGAAGAGTAAAGGAAGTGTAAGTCTGTATGGAGCGCCTCCCATATAATTAAATTAAAACATTTGCAACCTAACGTAAATACCCTACTGACCATTAAAATTGCTACACCAAGAAATGCAGATGATAAACGGGTATTCATTGGACAAATATATTATACTAGAATTGACACGTGTTCACATTTTCATGCAATTTGGGTGCATAGATTCTGAGAAATCAGTACCCAGAACAACCATCTCTGGCCCTAATAACGGCCTTGATATGCCTGGGCATTGAGTCAAACACAGCTTGGATGGCGTGTACAGGAACAGCTGCCCATGCAGCTTCAACACGGTACCACAGTTCATCGACAATAGTGACTGGCGTATTGTGACGAGCTAGTTGCTCGGCCACCATTGACCAAACGTTTTCAATTGGGGAGAGATTTGGAGAATGTGCTGGCCAGGGCAGCAGTCGAACATTTTCTGTATCCAGAAAGGCCCGAACAGGACATGCATTACGCAGTCGTGCATTATCCTGCTGAAATGTAGGGTTTCGCAGGGATCGAATGAAGGGTAGAGCCACGGGTCGTAACACGTCTGAAATGTAACGTCCACTGTTCAAAGTGCCGTCAATGCGAGCAAGAGGTGACCGAGACGTGTAACCAATGGCACCCCATACCATCACGCCGGGTGATACGCCAGTATGGCGATGACGAATACACGCTTCCAATGTGCGCTCACCGCGATGTCGCCAAACACGGATGCGACCATCATGATGCCGTAAACAGAACCTGGATTGATCCGAAAAAAATGACGTTTTGCCATTCGTGCACCCAGGTCCGTCGCTGAGTACACCATCGCAGGCGCTCCTGTCTATGATGCAGCGTCAAGGGTAACCGCAGCCATGGTCTCCGAGCTAATAGTCCGTGCTACTGCAAACGTCGTCGAACTGTTCGTGCAGATGGTTGTTGTCTTGCAAACGTCCCGATCTGTTGACTCAGGGACCGAGACGTGGCTGCACGACCCGTTAAAGCCGTGCGGATAAGATGCCTGTCATCTCGACTGCTAGTGACACGAGGCCGTTGGGATCCGGCACGGCGTTCCGTATTACCCTCCTGACCCCACCGATTCCATATTCTGCTAACAGTCATTGGATCTCGACCAACGCGACCAGCAATATCGGGGTACGATGAACCGCAATCGCGATAGGCTACAATCCGACCTTTATCAAAGTCGGAAACGTGATGGTACGCATTTCTCCTCCATACACGAGGCATCACAACAACGTTTCACCAGGCAACGCCGGTCAACTGCTGTTTGTGTATGAGAAATCGGTTAGAAACTTTCCTCATGTCAGCACGTCATAGGTGTCGCCACCGGCGCCAACCTTGTGTGAATGCTCTGAAAAGCTAATCATTTGCATATCACAGCATCTTCTTCCTGTCGGTTAAATTTCGCGTCTATGGCACGTCATCTTCGTGGTGTAGCAATTTTAATGGCCAGTAGTGTATTTTATCATATGCTGAAATACGATTCATGGGTAATTAAATGTCTCATTAACTAAAATAAGTGTTTGTCACTTTGTGACATTTCATGTATCGAAGGCCACAAATAAACTAAAATAAAGTAATGAAAAAAACTTTCTCCAAGATAGGAAACGGCTTTGCCGCTGCCTAGGGGATTGTTTACAGAATAAATCTTTCACCCTGCAGCGGAGTATGTGATGTTTTGTAACAGAATAGCGTCTGTGAAGTTTGGGAAATGGAAGAGAGGCAATGGCGGGAGTGAAGCTGTGACGGAGTCATGGAGTCGTGCTTGACTAGCTCAGTCGTTAAGAGCACTCCTCGCGGAAGGCAAGGTCTCTTGTTTGAGTCCCGGTCTGTCGCAAAGTATTAATCTACCAGAAAGTTTCGTTTCTGCGTGTCGTTTGCGGTGAGGTTTCGCAGTAGATCCGCCATGTTGTACTTCCAGCAGCGTGCGACAATACCTCTGCAGCAAATTGCATGTTCACTGCCTCTGAGATGTCTGTTCTGATGAAACTTGTCAGAAGCTAAAGACATAGTTGAGGATCGAGTAACAGTCTTTCACTAATACGCCACGATAAATAATTCCATAGTAATCGTAGTGGACTCGTCACTTTCTTCTAGTGACGCTATTCAAGGTGTGATCTATCACGAAATGGAACCCACAGTAAAAATCCGATGAAGCCATGTATAGATGTGTTGAACACTGTCTCTAGTATACTCTTCGATCTCGCCACATCGCTGTTTCAGTTCCGAGCGCACAGTGAGCACGTAAAGACGCCTAGAAAACAGTGTCTCCCGTCAAGTATGCGCGCTTGTGATTCCGCCTGATGTCATGCAGCCCACACAACGTAACTGTAATGCATTTCCTTCTTCATGACAGTTCTCAGACGTACTAAGCAATGGCAAGGAGGCTCCTGCAGCGTTTTCGATGGGAAGTGTTTGATTGTCCACCATGTAGGCCAGACTTGGCTTCCTCTGATTCTTGTCTCTATTCACATGAAATGCTTGTTGCGAAGACAACATTTTGGCACAGACAACAAGCTGCAGATCATCTTAGAGAATTGGCAGAAAGCACAAGCGGCTGTCGTCTATGAGAAAGGTATTAGAAAGTTGCTACGGTGTCGTTGACTGTTGCAAGTAAAACATTTTTGATTTTCACTGTGATTTCCATCTCGCAACCAATCGAACCCTACTTTCGAATAGCCCTCGTATTTCACGTGGAAGCTGCTGCAGTTTTTAGCTCCACTGGATACAGAATGGAATCTCGTGGCGGATGTGACGAAATATTTGAGTTCTTTGAGAATGACTTTCATCGTACATTATACATTCTTTGCCTGAAACGACGGAAATTAGTATTTGAAAAGCTTACACTCTGAATGTCAAATACAAACAAAATATATGCTCGCTGCCCATGTGTGTGCCCACTGTGAAATGAAGGAAAGTTTAGGTGCCTATTGAGATATTTTTCACGGAGAGTATCAGGTGACATAAGAAAAATAAATTTTACCTTGACTGAAGACGATACATCATTATTCGTTACTTTTTTATTGTTAGCCCGCAGCTCGTGGTCTCGCGGTAGCGTTCTCGCTTCCCGATCACTTGGTCCCGGGTTCGATTCTCGGCGGGGTCAGGGATTTTCACCTGCCTCGAGATGACTGGGTGGTGTTGTGTCGTCTTCATCATCATCATTCATCCCCATTACGGTCAGAGGAAGGCAATGGCAAACCACCTCCACTAGGACCTTGCCTAGTACGGCGGTGCGGGTCTCCCGCATCGTTCCCCTACGCTCTGTCAAGTAGTATGGGAGTTCATCATCATCATTGTATTGTTAACACTGGCTACGATACTGTTTATCACATACTGCTGTTTCACAAGGTAAACAGCATTCAAGAATCGGCTGAAAAAGAATGGCTATAATATTAATAATATAATTACTGTCTGCCAAGCATTTCTTTCTCAAACCTATAAAACTAAGAGACTTCAAAAAGTAAATTACATATTACTAGCTTAGCGTTCGCTGCTTCGTTCTCGTAGACTGTATAGCGTGCAGAGATTTTTTTTGTTTTCGTTTAATCGACTTTTTATGTTGTTCACAAACTGCTTCTCCTTGTAAGGCCATATAAGCATGTTCTTTTCTGGTTGCAGTTCTGACCAAAAAACGATTCTGCTAGCTGGAGTCCAAAGGTTTTGTTAATCACGCCTTTTGATTTCTTGTGGAGATATGTCTATAGCAACTTTCATCCCTTAACAAATATAAATCTTTATATCTAACAGAGAACTGAAATACCGATTTTCATACGTTTAGCTTTAAAATTTTTTTAATGTAACGAAATATTTTCTTAAAAACTTGCAACCCCTATTGCACTTCATTAGGGGTTGAATTCCCAGAAGCGCTGAAATGCCTGTTTTTTTATTTTTAACCGAGAAGTCAAATACTAATTGCCATAGATGTAGCCTTAAAAATCCATTAGTAATTCTTTCGTAATTATGTATTTACAAAACGACGTTTCGCTCACCATTATGGCCCCCTGGTGGGTTGAATTTCCAAAACTGCTGAAGCAGGAATTTTTGTTTTCTGACTGAGAAAGAAAATACTAGTTTTCGTAGTTCTAGTCTCAAAATTCCCTTAATAGCAACGTGCTCTCAAAAAGCCTTTCATCCCCTACTTCACCCTCTTAGGAGTGAAATTTCGGACAATCCCTTCTTAAACAATGCCTACAGTATAAGATCCACACCTTCTCCAAACTTCAAGTTTCTATCCTTAGCGGTTTGGCTGGGCGGTGATGAGTCACTCAGTCACTCAGGACATTGCCTTTTATATATATATATATATATATATATATATATATATATATATATATATATGTATATATGTATATATATATATATATGGAGATTATAGCAGGAAAAGTAACTTTTTTTTTAATGCTGTGCTACACTTCAAAGATTCACAGGGACATGACACTATTTGTTAACATAATCACGAAGTCTCTGTAAGAAATGATCGGGACATTCTATCTGTCATTCATTTTCTCGACACGATAGATGTCCCTCTTCCAAGATGTTATTTCAGCTTGCCAATAAGATGAGTGTCGCACAGTGCAAGATCTGGACTTCCCTATCAGCGTTACCGACGTCTGTGTGGTATTGATCAAATTGTTGGCACCATTTTACTATGCCTAGACGCGACATTGCATTTGGTTCATAACCGTCAGAATTTCACGGTGAACCTCTGTGGAATTTACACGTTTTGCCAACTAGGATCGGACTATTCCGCGCACGTTCTCATTTGCCACGCCATTTCAGTCACACACTATGGCCAGTATTACACTATCTTTGACAAAGAGATATGATCAAACATCGGTCAAACTTCTTTGACAAAGATGCTTGACACGGCGCTAAAACGGGGTATTGCACTGTCATCATATTCTTCTTCAAAGTTAAAGATGGCGCACAACCACAACTTATTATGCACTTCATATGCTTGTACCACAGTTGCATTGTGTGTGCATTTGGAAGAGAAGCAGCTGAAAAAAAAGAAACATACTTCACACTTGAGTGAAGTCGTGGGTTTTACGTCGAGATAGTAAATTTGTTACGAGACCTGCAAGTGGAGGACGTCAAGGCTTGTATAAATTACTTACGAATGGATGGGAGTGCATTTCAGTATTTGCACAGTGAAGTGGCTCCTCATATTACAAAGCAGAATACTCACTTGTGTAATGTTTTATTTGCAGACGACAGGCTCACTATAACATTGCGATTTCTTAAAGCAAGACAGAGATTCTCCAGTTCACAACACAGAACTCGAATACAACAGTGCACATTAACCGATTTATAAAGCACTGAAGGGGGAATGTGGTGTCACCGCCAGACACCACACTTGCTAGGTGGTAGCTTAAATCGGCCGCGGTCCATTAGTACATGTCGGACCCGCGTGTCGCCACTGTCAGGATCGCAGCTCGAGCGCCACCACACGGCAGGTCTCGAGAGACTTACTAGCACTCGCCCCAGTTGTACGACGACGTTGCTAGCGACTACACTGACGAAGCCTTTCTCTCATTTGCCGAGAGACAGTTAGAATAGCCTTCAGCTAAGTCCATGGCTACGACCTAGCAAGGCGCATTAACCATATCTGGAGAGAGTCTCACTTGTATTATCAAGAGAAATGTACCACAAAGAATTAAAGTTAAGTATACGAGAAGCTCCGTTCTTTTCTTTATAGCGTTCATCACGTATCCTGTTTCAGACTTAACGCAAGACGGCTTGAGTTGACGCGTGCCCTTTCGGCTACCTCCCTTGTGTCTAGACTGTCTTGTCTAGACACAGCAGGGAACATCTGAAGGAAAATAAATGTTTAGTACACCCACGGGAATTAAGAACTATTTTCATCTTTGAATAATTTAATTAATAGAATTAGTGTTCCAACACGTATAAAATTAATAAAAAAATACGGAAGTTTTAACTTGCGGCATCCAGAGTGCAAGAAAAAAGAAAGTAGAATGGAGAGCTAAGACAATTTTTTTCTTATTTTAGAGTATGTACTGATCCCGTATTCCGGCTTGCTGAAAAGCTGCCTGGATGTTTCCAGATGTAGAGGTAGATGGCTGTCGTCGTAATTGCGGATTTGAAGTCGCCTGCAGCACATCCCAACTGCCCATCAGCACACGATTAAGACCATGCATTGTGCCCCTTGCTCCCGTCTCCCAAACCAGTCGAAGCAAGGTTACTAAAGACAGTCGAAGAAACACACCAACTAAACTTTGTAGCCACGTTCACATATACAATGTGTAGCTGTGGCGATGCCAGTGCTCCAAGCGGTTACATTTCACATTGCAGTGAACAGAAGACTAACGACTTTTGTGATCAAATCTACGGCGAGGCCCTAGATACTTCTTTGACGTAAGTCGAGATTCGACAAAGTTCCCTGTTACACTATCAGATTTCTTTGCCATAAATATTTGACGTATCAACTTTGACAAGAAATATGATAGTGTAATACTGGCCTGTAATGAACCTGTTGGCCTTACCGCAGCAGGACAGTGGCTGCAGGAAAGCTGGACATTTACTCTCTTCTGACGACGCGCCGTTCTTGTTGCGAGAGCGGGGGACGACGTGTGCAATTTACTGTCTTAAGCCTCTAAGTACATACGAGAAGACCCTCATCCAGTTCGAGAGAGCAATAAACGATTTCAAATGCAACGATAAGTACCAGTGAAGATGCCCCATACAGTTAGGTATAACTTGTGTGTCAATAAATTTCAGTTCAAATGGTTCAAATGGCTCTCAGCACTGTGGGACTTAACATCTGAGGTCATCAGTCCTCTAGACTTAGAACTACTTAAACCTAACTAACCTAAAGACATCACACACATCCATACGCGAGACAGGATTCGAACCTGTGTCCGCAGCAGCAGCGCGGTTCCGGACTGAAGCGCCTAGAACCGCTCGGCCACAGTGGCCGTCAATTTCAGTTGCAAAACATAGATAATGCTTATTCTTATCCAAAAGATAAACAGCATTAATTACTTTACATCTACATCTATCCCTCCATCTAAATGACTGCTCAGCAATTCACAATTAAATACCTGGCATAGTGTTCTTCGAACCACGTACAAGATATTCTTCTACCGTTCACTCCCGAACAGTACCTGGGAAAAATGAACACTTATTCTTGCCGTACGAACTCTTTTTTCACTTACTTTTTTACGATGATCGCTACTCCCTATGTAGATTCGTGACAATAAAAATATTTGATCTCGTTCAGAGGAGAAATTTGGTGATCGAAATTTCGTGAAGAGATCTCGCCGCAACGATTATCATATACGTGACCGTCTCTCCACTATTTCGCCATAGTACAAAACGAGCTGCCCTATTTGGACTTCTCCGATGTCCTCCGTCAATCCTATCAGTTAAGGTTCCCGTACAGCATAACAGTACTCTGGAAGAGGGCAGACGACCGTAGGTAGGCAGCCTCTTCAGTGCACCTTCTGCCGCTAAAATGCAATCTTTGGTTTGCCTTCCCGACAACATTATCTATGTAATCGTTCCAATTTAAGGTTTTCGCAATTATTATTCCTAGGTATTTAGCTAATTTAGACTGTTTAGATTTGTGCGATGTATCGCGTAACCGAAATTTAGCGGATTCTTTTAGTACTCATGCAAATGACCTGACACTTTTCCTTATTCAAAGACAAAAAATGGCTCTGAGCACTATGGGACTTAACATCTGAGGTCATCAGTCCCCTAGAACTTAGAACTACTTAAACCTAACTAACCCAAGGACATCACACTCATCAAAACCCGAGGCATGATTAGAACCTGCGACCGTAGTGGTCGCGCGGTTCCAGACTGAAGCGCCTAGAACCCGCTCGGCCAACACGGCCGTCGTGGACAAAATCCTGCTCCAGAACCGCGGTTGTAAAAAGATCCTAACCGACAGAGACCGTAGACAAGTGTCACGCCTAAAAAACAGCAGTCGGTTTCAAACTCGACAGCAGTTGCTAATATAAATAAAAGCTAGTCTATCTCAACCAGTTTCCGAGTGAACATTGCGAAGACAGGTTCGTGCAAGGAAGATCTGGAATCGGGTAGGCTGTACATCTTCAGTGGCCGAGCGCGCAAAGTAGACGATAGCTGGCGGGAGACATGTAGTGTGGTTCGAAGAGTAGCGATTTGGGCTATTTTCAAGTGATGCAAAAGTCCACTGCACCGACGGTCAAATTAGGCGTTTAGTGCACAGTGTGCGGAAGGTGCATTTCAGGCCGGAGGTGGTTCTGTAGTGTTTGGGTATGTTTTTCGCACCATGACTTTGCCCGACTTACTCAGATCTCCTGAGAAGTAATATGAAAAGATTGCGTACTTTTCGATTTCTTGTTGTAAAATTAAATCTTGTAATAAGCTTAGTTTATTTACTCATATGACTTAAGGCCTGTTTGTTGCAATCCATGCTAGATGACGCCATTCGGTGTGCCTGTCAGGTGACTTAACTGTCTCGTGTAGGTGACTGAGTTGAGTACATAAGATGTAGTGTAGGATCGGATTTGTGTTGCAAATGAAGGGAGAGAACAAACACGTGAGGAAAGACTTTAAAATCAGACTGCACGAACTATCTCGTTGCCTGCTAAGTTTTATGGCTGTGAGACATCCATATTAAGACGGTAAGATAAGAGCAGAATAGAGACATCGAACATGATATTTTTACGACATACTTTTGGAGTGACTCGGAAAGATAAACTTAAGAACGATGATATCGGAATTGAACTGAAAAGCCTGGACACAATTCGGGAAACAGACAGTTCAAAAGCAAGAGCTCTCACATCTTGTTCCTGTGACAAAACTTCTCTTGAAACTTCCAGTCATATTAAAATTGTAATCAGAGCTGGTTCTCTAAGGTACCGGGTTCGAGTTCTGGTCCGGCACAGACTTTTAATTTTCCAGAAAGTTTCGAAAGAACACATTGTGCACTTCCGAGTATTTATTTATCGTATGATGACAGTAGAAAATACAAGAAAACTATTTTTAACAAATATATATATATTGCCATACAGAGATACACAATCTCAAATTCATAGAGGGTTTAACTCTAGGATTCAAATCCAGTCAGAAGCATTTGTAAACAAATTATGAAGCTCTTCCGTTGTCGCTTTGAATGCTCTGAGGGAACATCCAAATATTATATGATATACAGATCGCTGCTCTTCGTCGCAGCCACATTCAGGGAAGAACTTCCGACCTCTTTCCCGGAGAAATGCTCCACATCTGCCCTGATCAGTTCTGATCCGATTCACTATATACCAGTGTCGTCGGGGTACATAAAACCCTGGTAGTCGCTCCCAGGGAGTTTGGATGCTTCATGGAAGATTGCTGCTGCCACTGATTTTTTCAGACATATTGCATGTTGAAATGACTAGTTTTGCAGACTGGTTACTGTACGCCACAATGGATTTCTAGTCCACAATCGCTGGTGTTCTGCCAATGAAAGTTCTGAATGAACTGGTAATTCTGACTTTTGTTCCAATGCAGAGTGAAAGGTTCTTTGGCCTTGGTTATGGCAAAATTGTTTTTCCGCAATAACTTTCTTTCCAAGACTGTTAGTCATCAAAACTGTGCAGAAGAACTTCTGTGAAATTTGGAAATTAGGGAAGGTGTAGACAGAACTGAAGCCATGATGGTGGGTCGTGAGCTATGCCTGAATACCTCAGTCACGTTCAAAAAAGAGCTGCCCTTGACCATAAGATGGTCGGTTTTGTGAAGAAACTATATTTTCAGCCCTAAGCTTAGATGCATCGTCTTATTTCATGTCACGATTAGTGCAGTAGCCCTTTTGTATTTGGATTTTTGTGCGTTTCTTTCCGCATCAATGCCTTAACGGTGGCAGCCAAAACGACCAGTCGTCGATGCAGTTTTCTTCCTTTCGTTTTTGTTCGAAGGATAATTCTTTTTGAGAAGAAAACTTTTATTTTCGCAGGAGTTAACTTCTTTCAGTTAAAAAATTAATTTTTTAGGTTTCAATTTTTTTAACTTTAGTTTTTCTTAAAACTGAAGATGAAATTTACTTTCATCTAAGTATAAGGTTCGTTAAAAAAACACGTCTTGAAGGCCTAATGATATCGACCGGTCGCCATGTCATCCTTAGCCCTTAGGC
This sequence comes from Schistocerca nitens, assembly GCF_023898315.1. Lineage (NCBI taxonomy): Eukaryota > Metazoa > Arthropoda > Insecta > Orthoptera > Acrididae > Schistocerca > Schistocerca nitens. Next base: position 223,663,318 of record NC_064615.1, on the reverse strand, counting down.
GTCACCGGATGCCGATACGGAGGGGCATGTGGTCAGCACACCGCTCTCCCGCCCAGTGTCAGTTGTCTCAATCAAGGATCTCCTCAATTGGTCTCACAAGGGCTGAGTGCACCCCACTTGCCAACAGCACTCGGCAAACCTGGACGGTGACCCACCCATGTGTTAGCCAAGCTCGAAGGCACTTAACTTCTGTTATCTGACGGAAACCTATGTTACCATTGCGGCAAGGCGGTTGCCATAAGTTTAGTCTCAAAAACTCTAATTTCCAAGCACATTTCGTGTGGCTCGAAGGGCGGCTACAAGTGTTCCAAAAGGACTCGACTTCGACGACTTGTTTACCCCTAATCTAACCCAGTTATCAAACTGGGGAAAGGGGACCTACAGTTTAAAGTGGAATCCGAATTACGTGTCGTTTCTGAAGACTCTCCAAAAAGTTGACAGAGGAAGGCTAGATTCAAGGCAGACTGAAAGCAGCCGTGATCTGACCGGAATTGGATCCCGCGATCTCTCGGTTAACAAGCACGCGCTTTACCGCTAAACCACCGGGCCTGGCCTTCCAAACACATAAGAAGAAGGTAAACGGAGTCAGACAAAAAAGGAAAAACTGATGAGGGGAAGGAAGGTCTGTAGGGGAGGAAATAGGTAAAAAAAAGTAAATAAAGGAAGACACAAAAGTCAGTAAAAGCATTACCCGCAAACTACAAGGTTATGGGTTCACGTCCCGGTCCAGCACCCTCAAGGAACTATCAAGAAGTGGACACTTCGCTGCGGACTGAAATATTCGTTCTGCAACAAATTACAAGTATTAATACAAGGTAGGGACACAGTAAAATTTGTGAAATCGCAACGAATACGATGGCTAGTGCGACGGATTTTTTACGTGCGTTTCCCGGCCGATGCACCAATTGCGATGGATTTTTTACGTGCGTGCGTGCGATGCACCAATTGCGACGGATTATACGTTGCTGCTGCTGCTATGCAATTTCTTTTATAATTTTTGTTCACCTACCTCTTTACAGCGGTAGATCTTTGCACGTAAACTCCTGACTGCAGCTACTTACGAGATCACAGAAAAGCAGTGTTGAGGAAACTGTAACCTCATAGCTTCACGCCGGAGGCCGCTATAAGTAAAATTTGCTGAAAATTGTCTATGTACTTTAAAGAAATGATTCGGAAAGGGGATGTCACTCGTACTTTAAACATGAAGTTCAAATTTAAACCTTCAATAGATCTTTATTGCCGTTAAGCAAGATCATCAGCCCACATTTACGAAAATTACTAAAGTTTCTGCTGACACTTATCACCATACCTAAAACAGCCAGAACTTTTACTTTCCCAAATTCCGAAACCAATTACTTGTAACACAGTCAATGATCGGCGAATTACTTCTGCACACGATATTCAGTGTTGTCTTTAGTTAAAGTTTATGCTCGCCATAAAATACTCAGTAATAATATACTCAGTACCGCCACGCTATATAATTCAAAGTTCAATCGCGATTTTCGTCGGAACGAATTATCACAACACTCTAAAGTTTCCATAAACAGTTTTTGGTCACAACCAGATACCATTAACACTGGACAATAACGCGGAAGTCATCCCAAGAATTCATCTTACACATAATGCGAAAAGTCACATCCAGCATAACCGCCTCCAATCAAAGCTAGCTCGCGACTCCTCCCTCACTCTCCCACACTCAAAACTATATCTCCTCGCTAGGCGGCCAACCGTCTCGCTTCTCATTGGCTGTCAGCACTTACGACCAATGAGAACTCACTTCTAGGGCGCGGCTCGCGTCAAAATCTAGCAAGTACCAACCACTTCTCTAGGCTCATTGACGTCATCAAATTAAGTAACACAAAAATCTCTAATTAAATAAACAAAACAAAATGAACTATAAGCTTTACTCTACATCTGGAAATTTATTATGTAGTCGCGAATGTTCTAGCTGTCTTATACATAAGCATACATACTTGGACATCCGACATTCACTAGTAGGGGAACCACTAGTGGATTCGTTCCCACATTACAGAGTTGGAACACTTGCCATTTCCTGTAGATAATTAACATGAATGATTTTTAATAATGCCGAACGTCCCACATACTCTCACGCACGCATTCTCATTTACACGCACCTTAACACACAATACACATATTTACTTAGAATTCTTGAAATTATTATTATAGAAAAGTCACAGAGGTTTTCTGAAACTAAAAACTTTCCAAATTTATATATGAACACTGAAAGTGTTATCAGATCATCGTACATAGTCACTGAACTATTACATCACTGTATTTATTTAAATTCTTGACTGTCGGAAAATTACGTTTTTTTTTTTTGGAATTTTACTAACTTCCAAAATACAACTATTTTTGATCTCAGACTTTGACATATTGTTTGTTTTCACAACAGAAGGTTGTACATCAAATATGACGTTCCTCAGGTTATTCCTTTATTAGTTATTAATATTATTAGTTTCGTATAATGTAAGTGGCGTGCCAGCGCTACTCCACTGCTTTCACACTCGCAGCTGCAACAGATGGTCGTGACGTCAGTCTGCAGGACACAACTCGTCCGTTACTGACCATATAATACTCTACCGGCGTACATTGCAGCCCACATACATTCTGAAGTAAAGCTTTTAATATACAAATGGGCGACCGCGCACTAGTTGCGACGCCACAGCTAGGACACGTGGAGAGAATAGCAGAGGATAGGATTCCAAAGAAAATGATGAAAGTTGTGATCCATTCAGTTAGGCAAAAAGGGAAACCTAGAACAAGATGGATTGACGACGTAATAGTGGATCTCATCAGCATGGGAGTCCGGGGGTGGAAAAGAGCAGCAAACAACCGAGAAGAGTAGAGAAAAATCGTTGAAGAAGCCAAGGCACCAAGGGCTGTAGCTAGAGGAGGCGTCGAGCGAGCGCAGACAAGCCAACATTTCATAGCCCAACCATGAGTGAAGGATGAAGAGGTACCTTAATTTCCGATATATTGTGGGAAAGTTACATAAGATTTTATCCAGTGCAAGCCGCTTCATTTCACTTCCCTGAGAAGCAGCGAAAGCCAGCACTTCTATCGCACTCTTCAAAACAGAAATTTCTTTCCTTATAACAGTCCCTGGCCAGTGACTTGCTAAGTTTTATCGGTAGATCCCAGTTATTGGCCTAGATTTACCAGTCATGTAATCGACTTGGACATGATGGATTCTAAATTTGGCCATTTTGTTCCTAAGGCCATTTCCGCACAATGTATCCTTCTTACAGAAGAACGTCTGTTCCTTCGGTTGTAACTGAGTCACTAATATGTGTTTGTAGTCACTGCCAGTAATTCGTTCCTTACGAGTGGTAACGGCACTAATTGAAAAACATGATGTTGCAGATTAAGACATGTCGGAGCAGTCTTCTCGATTTACAGTAGAAATTAATCACTGTGGAGAACCTTTTTTTTTTAAATTACGTAACACCACCCTTAGGTCTGAAGCCAAATGAAAGACCGCAGTACTCATTGAGCGTGTTAGTTTTCTCTCGTATTCAGCGGTCTGCATTTAATAAACCACGTATTATCTCGTCATATGCAGACAAGGTATGCAGTAGCAAATCTGCCAGTAAGGGGTTTAATGCCGCCACTACAAGTTTCTAAAGCTTATTTCGACTGTTTAAGTGGACAGATTGAGTCTTTTAGAGGCCCTGCCCGTGACGGGTTGAAATGAGTGTACTAGTCGTCGGCTAGGATGGGATACAAGAGAATACGGTCATTATACCCCTTGCACGATAAAATAAAACAGCGCTGCGCATAAATTAAATGAATTTTAGACCGCTAAAAATTGAACGTGGCAACGGAAATTTAGTAGAAACTCAAAAAGTAGAAAATTAAGTAGAAATAAAGTTGTTTTTGGATGTCTTCATACATATTTTTATACTCAGTTACTGGATTGTCATGATAATAATAATGGTGATGATGATGATGTGAAATCCAGTACAGAAAAAAATACACAGGCACATAAAACAAATGAAGTGCACAGGAGAGGATTCCATAATTTTTTGGTGTGATGTAGCTTGATATGGGCAAGGGAAATTAGCAAATCCTTAAATAATTGAGTAAAGTGTTTATTTCAAAATAAAAGAATAATCTACGCAAGAAAATAATTTCTTTTAAGAACCTATGCAATATCATTGCCTGTTTTAAAATATTTACGAAAACTGAATAAAATTACTTTTCTTTTCATAAATTCCGTAAACGTTTTAAAAAAGACATAAAAAAATGGACAGTTTTGTTCTTCGATCGGAAGATCTTTATCGTAAACTTTAAACACACCTTTGTAAGTTAATTGCAGACATTATTCCCTATTTGTAAAAATGAGTTTTGGCGTAATTCCACAAACGTATCGAAAGCCGTTTTATTTTCCCAACTTCCCAGACAAACAATTATTCTGTCTAAAGATAACACAGACACAAAACAATACCTTGTTTATTAGCATCTGTAGCTCTTTGTTACACCAGCGTATTGGTACGATCCGGGTTAATGTTGCAGCGAGGAAAATTCTCAGAAACAGCCGGGGAAATGTGAAAAATGTTAATGCGCAGTCAGCAGGAAAAGCGCAAGTGCAGCCAAGCTATGCCACGAATCGTGAACCAACAAGAGCAACGAGACGTCATGCTTTCGCCAGCGTATTAACTAAGCTGTAACACTGACACCTTCCCCAGGGACAGCGGGAGATCAAAGGCAGCTTCTTAAGCCGTGGCATTTTCTCACGTTAAGCGCCGTTCCGGAAACCCATGGCGTAACACGAGCAGAAAGAAAGCTCCCTTTGTTCTCCCATCCGCAACCTAATGCCCCTTCTCTTCCTCCCCAATCTGTTCCAGACGTAACTTCAGCCACTCGCTACCTTGTACTGGTACTTCCGATATTGCGTTAATTCTGCCCCGAGGATACATTTACGTGTACGCACTATGTGATCGTGCTGTAGTGGTTAGCTTAGCTGGCTAATAACACGGAAGTCACGTGCTCGATCTGTGCTAAACTAATGGACTACATCTGGTAAAAAGGTCTGGGAAACAAGGCGGGTGATTTTGTCTAGTGCTTTTTTGCCATTACCTTAGACTTCGGTGCCGGCTGTGGCCGAGCGGTTCTAGGCGCTTCAGCCTGGAACTGCTCGACCACTACGGTCGCAGGTTCGAATCCTGCCTCGGGCATGGATGCGCGTGATGTCCTTAGGTTAGTTAGGTTTAAGTAGTTCTAAGTTCTAGGAGACTGATGACCTCAGATGTTAAGTCCCATAGTGCTCAGAGCCATTTGACCCGTTTAGACTTCGGTCATGGACCCACAACGATCGCTAAACGGCGTGCCCAGACGTCGAATATCGGCTGACAGCTTGGTCAACGTTTGTCAGTTTTTGGCAGGATCACGGAGTTTAGAATGTATTCTATTAAGAAGGTTAGAGTCTGTTTTTGCTATTAAAATGACGCTGAATGGGCGTGAAAGGGCTATGTACGTCTCGAAAAGAGCGTGGCAAGTACTGGACACTCTTGCCTCAGTTACTGGAATAACCAGAGAAATTTTACGTGTATATGAGCTGAAAAAAGAAACGTTCTGTTACATCCACGACATAATTCGTAATGACATTGAAAAACAAGAATAAAAACACTCAGCACAATTTCAAATAAAGTCAGCAAAACCGGTATATGTTAGTTAACCATCAGTGACTGTCGTTCAGCATATGTGTGTGTGAACGGTAAAAGTAAATTTTAGAATAAGTTACTCTGAACACCTAAAGCACTGAAAAGTGGAAACATATACACCACATTTGCGAACCACCTCACATAGCAGAATCAGTACCTACTGGCACGAAAACACCATTAAGCAGTAATAATAATAATTTCTACATAGCTAATGCCCACCTACCACTGCCCAGAAATATCCTGTTCAGTAATTTTAAGCATAAAAAATGATATATGCCACCTTTCCCATTTGAACACACATTTTTTTGACGTTATACTCTCCTAAAATTTCGTATAGAAATTTCGCCTGTGTTGCAGATGACATGCTCCATATTAAGTATAGGTAAGAGGCTGTAGTGGCCAGGCAGCCACAGATATGTATAATGTTATAATTAATTCATTATTATTAAATTGTTAAGTTCATCGAAATCTGTGATTTTCAGTAAAGTAGCAATTTCAAATCACAGAGTCCGAGATATCTCCCTGTTTCACATATATAAGAAACAGAACTGGTCCCAAAATTGAACCCTGTGGGACTCCCCATGCGACTTCTCCCCACTGAAAAAAATATTTTCGGTTTCCAAAATTGTATGAATTACTCAGCACAGCTCTTTAAATTTCGTTTGTTAAATATAATTCAGACTAGTTGTTTGTGAATCACTTGAATGAAGAAGAACTGACACTGTGTCGTAAACTTCAGAAGTGTTGTTGCGTCTAAAGGCTACTATCTCTCTGGTCTCCTTTAGTATTACTATCATCACATAAAAGTCACCGTAGTGTAGGGACGCCTTCCATACATTGCCGCCCCAGCACTATAGGCAGTGGCCACGCGCAGGCTACACTATCTTATCGGTGGCCGGTACTTTACGAGCCATTGCAGGTAGACACGTAAACAGCGTGCGTGGAGAGGTCCAGCGAACAAAGGCCGCCATTCCTGCAGCACCAGAGAGAAATACACCCGCTGTTTACAAGTTATACAAGTTTGTTAACTCATCTACAGGGTGATTCCGTGACGATGTTGCAAACTTTCAGGGATGATAGAGAAGAGTAAATGTATTTGAGGTAAGGAACATTGGTCTGGAAATGAGTCGGAAGTTCTGATACCTCTGGCAATGGAATGCACGTATCTGTACCGTTGCTAAGATTACCGGGTAGGCAACTTTCAGAGGTAGTAAAATAGACCAAAAGAAGAAGGCAAACGTCTATTCAACATAGGCTCGAAATTACATACCGTAAGCATTGTGAGCACTTGTTCATCTTCGCTTCTGTGAAACACATTTCTTCTACTGAGCATGTGCCCATAGGTTTTAAGATATGTACTTTAGAGACCATATTTACTGGACATCTTTATCTTGTTTTGGTCAGTACTATCACTCCAGAAATATGGACACCAAAGAGCTTGCATGGGAAGAGATGTGTTTCACAATACCGAAGATGAACAAATGCACATAGTTTTTAAGTTATGCATTCTAGAGCCCAGGTTTACTAGATTTTTTCCTTGTTTTGGTCGGTACCACCACCCCCGAAAGTTGCCTACATTAGCAACAGCAGTACCAGTACACGCACTGAGGTGACAGAGGTCATAGAATAGCGATATGCAGCTACCCATATTTCGGTAGTATCGCATACTTGAGGTATAAACGGGCAGTGCATTGGCGGAGCTGTTATTTGCACTCTAACGATTCATGTGAAAAGATTTCCGACCGCACGACGGGAATTAAAAGGCTCTGAACACGGATTGGTAGCTGGAGTTAGAAGCATGGGACAGTCCATTCCGGAAATTATTTGGGAACTCATATTCCACGATCTGCCAAAAGTGTGCCGAGTCTACTACATTTCAGGCATTACCTCTCACCACGGACAACGCAGTGGCCGACGGCCTTCACTTAACGACAGAGAGCAGTGACGTTTGAGTAGAGTTGTCAGTGCTAACAGACAGTCAACATTGCGTGAGATGACCGCAGAAATCAAAATGGGACGTACGACGAACGTATACCTAGGGCAGTGTGGTGAAATATGGTACTAACGCGCTATGGCAGCAGACGACTGATGTGAGTGCATTTGGTAAGAGCACGAAATCGCCTGCTGCGCCCCTCGTGGCCAGGCGACCATTTTGGCTGGACCCTAGACAACTGGAAAACCGTGACCTGGTCAGATGAGCCCCGATTTCAGTTGGTAAGAAGTGTAGGTGGGATCAGAGGGATCGCCGTCCGATCATTATGCCGCCCACTTCAACCTGTAAACGAATGGACTTCCTGAACGTATAGACGTTGCTGGCGCCGTCTGGCGCTTCTCCAAAGCCTAGCACGTCTAGCGTCTGTTCGCAAACCACTCCTGGTCTCGTCAGCAAACATGATATTACTCCATTCCGCAATGCTCCAATGCTGATGTTGCAAGAGCCCACGTTCTTCGAGTGCGTCGGTTTCCTTGTTTCAGTGCAAAATTTCTCACTGGTCTTCTGGAATGAAGACCACCCTGATGCAATTTCTACGCACAATTTGCTCTGAGAAACTAATCCCTGTTGCTCGGGAGAAGTCAATTCCAATATTTCTGGCAACTGATGTTGGGCACTTGCGGGCCGATAGTTGGAGGAAAAGATCCTGCGTTGGTGTTACCATACGAGGACGAGCTCTCCGAGTCTATCGTTCACATTTGGCGTCCCTGTGTACTTTCTCCACACCTTAGACTCACCACTTTGAGTAACATGTAACCGATCGGCAACATCTTGCTGTGTATGAGCTGCTGAAATAAAGGGACTATCTTGACCCTACCAAAGTTTGTATGCCTCTACGTGGCATGTTACTACACTGCTGAACACAAAGTGAATGAAGCTGTAGTTACTGGACTGCTCGCGATGTGTCGCTACGGCAGCGGCCAGTAGTGAACACCGTCCAGTATGTGGGCTCTAACTGTATAATACACTACTGGCTATTAAAATTGCTACACCACGAAGATGACGTGCTACAGACACGAAATTTAACCGACAGGAAGAAGATGCTGTGATATGCAAATGATTAGCTTTTCAGAGCATTCACACAAGGCTGGCGCCGGTGGCGACACCTACAACGTGCTGACACGAGGAAAGTTTCCAGCCGATTTCTCATACACAAACAGCAGTTGACCGGCGTCGCCTGGTGAAACGTTGTTGTGATGCGTCTTGTAAGGAGGAGAAATGCGTACCATCACGTTTCTGACTTTGATAAAGGTCGGATTGTAGCCTATCACGATTGCGGTTTATCGTACCCCGACATTGCAGTTTGCGTTGGTCGAGATCCAGTGACTGTTAGCAGAATATGGAATCGGTGGGTTCAGGAGAGTAATACGGAACGCCGTGCTGGTACCCAATGGCCTCGTATCAGTCGAGATGACAGGCATCCTATCCGCATGGCTGTAACGGATCGTGCAGCCACGTCTCGATCCCTGAGTCAACAGATGGGCGCGTTTGCAAGACAACAACCATCTGCACGAACAGTTCGACGACGTTTGCAGCAGCATGGACTATCAGCTCGGAGACCATGGCTGCGGTTACCCTTGACGCTGCATCACAGACAGGAGCGCCTGCGATGGTGTACTCCACTACGAACCTGGGTGCACGAATGGCAAAACGTCATTTTTTCGGATGAAGCCAGGTTCTGTGACATCATCATGATGGTCGCATCCGTGTTTGGCGACATCGCGGTGAACGCACATTGGAAGCGTGTATTCGTCACCGCCATACTGGCGTATCACCCGGCGTGATGGTATGGGGTGCCATTGGTTACACGTCTCGGTCACCTCTTGTTCGCACTGACGACACGTTGAACACTGGACGTGCCAGATGTGTTACGACCCGTGGTTCTACCCTTCATTCGACCCCTGTGAAACCCTACATTTCAGCCTGTACGGACCTTTCTTGATACAGAAAATGTTCGACTGCTGCCCTGGCCAGCACATTCTCCATATCTCTCACCAATTGAAAACGTCTGGTCTATGGTGGCCGAGCAACTGGCTCGTCAGAATACGCCAGTCACTACTCTTGATGAACTGTGGTATCGTGTTGAAGCTGCATGGGCAGCTGTACTTGTACACGCCATCCAAGCTCTGTTTCACTTTAATGCCCAGGCGTATCAAGGCCGTTATTACGGCCAGAGGTGATTGTTCTGGCTACTGATTTGTCAGCATCTATGCACCCAAATAGCGTGAAAATGTAATGACATGTCAGTTCTAGTATGATATATTTGTCCAATGAATACCCGTTCATCATCTGTATTTCTTCTTGGTGTAGCAATTTTAATGGCCAGTAGTGTATATGAAGTACGTAGGTCAATGAGTCCTCCAGTATTGTAGATTAAATTTTACGATAGTATTCCAAAATTTTGTTGAGCAGTATATTTTAGTGATGTCTGTTCTGTCACGTATGTCAGACACCCATGATGACGCGAATGGTGCATGCATTTACATGAATTAGAGAATGGGGAAAGTAAACACAACGGATCACCATGCATAATATTTTGTAGGAAACCCGTTGGCATTCAAAACAGCTTCCAGTCGTCTAGGAACCGATAAGTACAGGTCCTGTACGGCACTCAAGGATCTCAAATACCATACTGCCTGCAAAATAGTGACAAGTTAAGTAACGATGACGGAGGTGGACAGCGATCTCGCACCCTTCTCTCCAAAGCAGGCTACAAATGCTCAATAATACTGATACCTGTTGGCTATAGTAGCAAGGGGAGATGCAACAATTTATCTGTGGACTCACAGAACCAGTCCTGGACGATGCGAGCTGTGTGAACTGAACCATGAGGTGGACCTGATCAGTCAAAATGGTAACAGAACGCTTGGCACTTCAAAATGGTTCAAATAGCTCAGAGCACTATGGGACTTCATCTGAGGTCATCAGTCTCCTGGAACTTAGAACTACTTAAACCTAATTAACCTAAGGACATCACACACATCCGTGCCCGAGGCAGGATTCGAACCTGCGACCGTAGCAGTCGCGTGGTTCCGGAGTGAAGCGCCTAGAACCGCTCGGCCACAGCGGCCGGCCGCTTGGCAGTAATGCGACTTCCAAAGTAACCATGGAACATTGAATATCGCGATATGGCTGCCAAAATTGTCACCTCATCCCAGACATGTTCCACTCCTGGGATGTAAACTCGGCCAGAAATTGGTAACAGTGTCAAAGTACTTCCTTCCATTGCTTCACACTACAGGTTTCATGGCTCTTGGTACCACGTTTTCTTATTGCTACCATTTACATCACTGATGCTAGATTTTGGAATTCCAGCTGATCCTGAAATTCCCCTGCTCACGGAGCTCCCTTCGTGTTGTTTTGGTACTGATGGGGTACGGAAGTTCGTCATTCCATTCTGCAGTGATTCATGCAACTGTCGTCATCTTATTTTTCATCACAATTCTCTTCACCGTCCTTCACTATCACTCAACACTCACTTTCGTACCGAGCGAGGTGGCACAGTGGCTAGCACACTGGACTCGCATTCGGGGGGACAACGGTTCAATCCCGCGTCCGGCCATCCTGATGTAGGTTTTCCGTGATTTCCCTAAATCGCTCCAGGTAAATGCCGGGATGGTTTCTTTGAAAGGGTACGGCCGAATTCCTTCCCCGTTCTTCCTAATCCGATGAGGCCGATGACCTCGCTGTTTGGTCTCTTTCCCTAGACAACCCAAACCCAATCACTTTCGTTCGCGTTGTGACTTCCGCTTGTTCAGTATGCGATACAAATGTTCGATACACTGCCTCTCGAATCACCTACCTACCTTGGGTTTCCTTCGTTACGGAAGCACTCACCATACGACCACCAACAATTTACCCACGTTCGAACGAAATGAACTCCGACGTAATGCATTCACAGCTGCCAGAACACTGTTCTGACCACGAGTGACAACTGCAATGTTTTGAGGACATGCACAGATGATGTTCGTGATGAAACACAACAGCGCATCCTGCAGACTTGGTTAGCATCCGCATTCATGTTCAAGCTGCATTCTCGCGGTTTTTCGATATTTTTTTACATCTTACCAATAGCGATAAAAACAGATTAATGACATCTCGCACAGAGCAGTATAAGGAAATATGTTTCCGCAGACCAGTCTATGATTGCGGCTTCGATATGTGCCCTATAAAAATTACGCTCTACTACGTATTTAACTTGTTGTCTTCAGAATGTTGAGCCACGCGGGGTAGTCGCGCGGTCTTGGGCGTCTTGTCACGGCCCACGCGGCTCCCCCCCCTCCCCCCCCCCCCCGTCGGATGTTCGAAGGTCTCGGGCATGGGTGTGTGTGTCGTCCTTAGCGTAAGTTAGTTTAAGTTAGATTAAATAGTGTGTAAGCTTAGGGACCGATAACCTCAGCAAAAAATGGCTCTGAGCACTATGGGACCCAACTTCTGAGGTATCCGTCACCTAGAACTTAGAACTACTTAAACCTAACTAACCTAAGGACGTCACACACATCCATGCCCGAGGCAAGATTCGAACCTTTGACCGTAGCAGCAGCGCGGCTCCGGACTGAAGCGCCTGTAACCGCTCGGTCACAGCGGCCGGCGGTGTCGCTGAACTTCGCAATATTTTGACCGAAGGCCTGTCCACAATTTTTTGGCAATGATGCTGATAACTGCCTAATAACACTGAAGATGTGTATTTCAGTCTAAAAAAAAAAAATAATAACTGAACGAAAATTCAACTAACAGTAGAAATCGCTGCGAAAAGTTTTTCCACGAACAAGGCTTTGACAGTAGTTAAGTAATAGAGGCGACGATGACGTTACAGAGACGCAGATAAGAGTTCTCAGACAGTCGAAGCAAAGAAAACATTTTCCGTTCTCACTTTTCTGTCACGGAGATAAGCGACATCCAGATTCGAGGAATTTGTCGTCCGATCTAATCTTATCGATATCGCTCTAACGACATGCTGCATATTTTTTGACTTGGGGCACCGTCTTTCTTAACATGTCACATTCTTATATGTTGCGTATTTCTTCACTAAACTGTAAGCGACTCACAAATAGTGTTACGATATCATTGTTATTATAAGGCGATGCACCTGTTCACTTACGAAAAAACTAGACTTTATTCGCATGCGTTTCTTAGTTGAATGGAATGGATAGCGTCTTGTAAACAGGTTATAAGGTGAGCAGCAATAAAAGTAATGGAGTGTACTCGAATAGAGGCATGTGATATTGAGGCAGCAGGGTTAGGAAATGAAACACGGAAAACAATAGCCGAGTTTCACTCTTTGGGCAGCAAAATAGCCGACGACAGAAAACGCCGATTACCAATAGAAAAAGATGGTTTTCTGAAAAAAGAAAAATATGTTCACATTCGAGGGGCGCTATATAAGCAAAGCAACACTTTTTTCTCGTCCAGTTTCGTTTGAAAAAATGCAGTATTGGTTGTGGGACATCGTGGGATAATCCCACTTCAGTCCTTATAGTTTCGTGAAGTTCCGACAGGTGGCGGCGCTGAACGTAGCCTTCAAAATGGCGTCTGTAACGGACGTCGCGTTCCAAGCAGAGGCTGTCATTGAGTTTCTTTCGGAGGAAAACCAGAGCATCGCAGATATTCATAGGCGCTTGCAGAACGTCCACAAAGACCTGGCGGTGAACAAAAGCACGGCGAGTCGTTGGGCGAGGCGTCTGTCATCATCGCAACAGCATCGCGCTAACCTGTTCGATCTCCCGCGTGTCGACCGGCCGCACACAACTGTGACTCTTGCAGTGTTGAAACGTGCGGACACACTCATTACAGATGATTGCCGAATCAAAATCACCTCGCTGCTGAACTGGACGTCTCCCTTAGTTGTGCTGACACATTCATCCACCAGCTAAGCAAAGTTGTGTGCCCCTGTGTTCCTCGCCGCCCAACAGGAGACCATAAAGAGAATGAAGGGCCAATTGTGCGGTATTGCTCGGGCGCTACGAGGCTGATCGTGGCAGTTTTCTGTCGAACATCGTCACAGGCGATGAAACATGGGTTCATCAATTCGAACGGGGAAAAAAACGATAATCCATGGAGTCGCGCCGCATCACCTCTCCTCCGCAGAAAAAGTTCAAAGCCGCACCCTAACTCTGTAAAGTCGTGGCACCAATCTACTAGGACTCTCAAGGGGTTATGTGTTTGATGTCCTCCCTCATTGCGCAACGATTAAGAGGCGAGCCTATCGTGCTACCCTCAAGGAACTGAAGAAACGACTTCAGGATGTTCGTCGCCGCAAAAATGCAAACGAACTTTTCTATGACAACGCAAGGTCTCACATAAGTCTGCGCACCCTGGACGAGTTCTCAAAACTCCATTGGACTGCTCTTCCTCATCCACACTAAAGCCCAGATGTCGCACCTTCCAACTTCCGTCTGTTTGACCCAATGAAGGATGCTCTCCCTAGAAAGCAGTACATGGATGATGGGGGGATTATTGATGCAGCAATACGTTGGCACCGACATCGACCAGTAGAGTGGTATCATTTAGGCATATGAGGCCTTCCCAGTAAGGTTGCGTAAGGCCGTCGCATTGAAAGGAAACTTTGGAAATTTGTGGTAAGGTCTTATGGGACCAAACTGCTGAGGTCATCGGTCCCTAAGCTTACACACTACTTAATCTAACTTGAACTAACTTACCCTAAGGACAACAGACACACTCATGCCCGAGGGAGGACTCGAACCCCAGACGGGAATACATTTTGTTGTGACTGTTGTGACTTTCACATCTTTGACGTCTTGTTATGAGACGTTGAGTGGAAATACTGACCTGATATTTAAGACCCATTACGTAACTTGGTCAGAACGAAAGTTTTCACACTACCCAGAACTGCGACATTCGAAAAGTTTATTTTCAGTTTGTTGGTAACTTGCCAAACTGGAGCTGCCTCTGTGCAGACAAACCTTCAACAGTGGAACTGTTTTCATTAACTGAGACGCTGGCCGGTGTGGCCGAGCGGTTCTAGGCGCTTCAGTCTGGAACCGCGTGACCGCTACGGTCGCAGGTTCGAATCCTGCATCGGGCATGGATGTGTGTGATGTCCTTAGGTTAGTTAGGTTTAAGTAGTTCTAAGTCTAGGGGGCTGATGACCTCAGATGTTAAGTTAGGTTAGGTTAGTGTTGTTTTAACGTCTCGTCGACAACGAGGTCATTAGAGACGGAGCGCAAGCTCGGGTTAGGGAAGGATGGGGAAGGAAATCGGCCGTGCCCTTTCAAAGGAACCATCCCGGCATTTGCCTGAAACGATTTAGGGAAATCACGGAAAACCTAAATCAGGATGGCTGGAGACGGGATTGAACCGTCGTCCTCCCGAATGCGAGTCCAGTGTGCTAACCACTGCGCCACCTCGCTCGGTAGATGTTAAGTCCCATAGTGCTCAGAGTCATTTGAACCATTAACTACGACACCAGAATCCTCAAGTGATTTCCAGTGAAACAACATAGACTACTCTAAATATCACGATGACCTCATAAAGTGTTCCTCGAGTGGCACAAGACAAATGAAAAGATTTATAGACTCACTTGTGTTTGAATAGTCAGGCACAGATAACAATTTGTTCACGTTATGGAGAAGATCTGCTCTTAATATCTATAGCTATGGTACATATTGAGAAGCTGTATATGAGCCATTAGGATACCACCTCTCCTTCTGAACCTAGCGAGCTCCAGCAAATTCGTGCTCTCTGTGCTGTGTCATGTCTGTGAAGCAAGTTTAAAGAACTCTCTCTGATTTCTGCAGTTTCTCCAATAAATTCGTGCTCAGAGTGGAATATGGAGCCTGTCACAAAGGATTTAAGAACTGGCGCCATATTCACCTCATTCCATGAAGTCCTTGCTACTGTACAGATATCCGCTAAAAAGATATCAATGTGTGATATGGGACCATAATTACCTGATAAGAGTACTCAACTGCACACATTTCGAGTGCAGTTACTGTGCACACTATAGGGCTCCAGTCGGTTCCTTTGTTTCGACGGAAAATACGGATGTCTCAAGTGGATGTTTTGAATTGGTGATACTGCTATAGAATTTTACTGGACACTTGTACAGCTGAAGGCACAGTGAACTTTATAGACAATAAAGTAAATAAGAGTGCCTTTTTTTCGATCCTACAGTTAAAGTTCGATATCAGTTCTACGTATCGACTGACCTTTGGAAACCCTTTAGCAGGCAAGCATGCAGTAATATATTGACTGTCGTTGTGGTTCAAGGTGCGAGACAACCCGCATAAATTAAATAGAAGGGAGAAAAGTATAGTAGTTTTATTTACAAGATACTTGTTTGTTCCTGACGTGATGGAGTAACGTTCATCCACTGCATTTCGAGAGAACGGAAGATGCCTTCTGTAAGTATAACCTAGTGCCCGACACACAGATTGTGAGATTTTTATAATTACTGGGAGCCCGATGGAACATTTCTGATACAGTCCACAGATAGACAAAATACAATTTCCAAGCGCTTTGATGACAGGCAGCTCTTTAAAACTGCGAAAGAAAAAGACAAAGCGCGTCGAAATAAAGACTTGGTAGTAATCAGAAATCACCCACCCACCACTGCTTGAAGAATTGAATTCTCAGGTGTAAAACCAACTTAAAATGTCTAATTACTTCACAGATAAGTTAATGTGTTAATTATTTGACGTAATACATGTAAAACATTTTTCGTTTGTCGACTGGGTGAATAATCCGAAACTAATAAAACTAACATAATTACGGTTATGCCACTTCAACCATAAAATAAAGCGCATTAAATTTTTTTACAGGCCGGTTTTATTTTGTCACTCTAATACGTCTCTAGCTTTGCTAGTCGTATATGCTTTTCTAATAATTTTTCTCATTTTGACGTTGTTACTGCATTTAACAATCTGATGCGATATCTGAAAAGCTAAATGGAAGGACATTTCACGTGTTTGTGACAAGCTCGTATGTTGCGGTTTTTGCCAATGAAATGGAAGCTTTCGAACTACATTTGATTGTGTGTCGAGAGTCTATTTTAATAACTTATGCTGCGATGGCTTTGCGAAATGGCCTCGAAGTGCGTCAGTATTAAAGTGTCCGAAGAGCATCGAATTTGGAAATATGACATGCAACAAATTATCAATTGGTGATGATCCATTATTCTCCTTGTTTTTTCTTTATTGATTTTTCTATTTAGAACAGGGTAACATACACTAATATTTTACGTGTTACTTCGTTTCTTTGTGCATTTGATGTTGGCCCGCTTCTGTCTGCTGCATTACAGAACAAATATTTAGTAGAAAGATTGGAAAGAATTGGGTAAATCTACAACAGTTTCAACTTTCTCATGCACACACACACACACACACACACACACACACACACACACACACACACACACACACACTTGTCAACTTGTCCCTATCAAAACATTCTTCTGCAGAGTGTTTTTAGTGCGGTTAGAATTTTTTTTAAGTACGAAATTCTTCCGTTTTTGTTTTCATGTAGCATATTTTATCTTTTTTCATCCTCAGGAAAACTAAAATACTTTCAAGTGTAATAACTCCCCTTACTGAGGTACTTAGGGAGCTCAAAAAGTAAGGTACACATTCGTCCCACGCTAAGATCCCTGCGCAACAAGAACAGCGCTTTCCAGATTTTCTGCAGACATGGTACGGATTATAGATGGATCACAGTGTGCGAGTGAAATAGCACGGCAAACAGAAACGTATTCCACAGCTGTAGTACGCGGTACAGTGCGATTCTCGTAGGCAATACATCTACATTCCACACAGTTTCACCATAAAATTCTGGCGGTATATGCCCCAAGTGCAATGTCGTGTCCATTCGTAACGAAATGGTGCCAACAATTTGACCAAGCCCGTGACCAAAGAAAGGATTTCTGTCATCGAGGAACTGAACGATTGGTCGGTCGCTCCGACCGTTATTTACAATTACTTCAACATCTTTAAAATGAATATAAACAGTCTCGACCAAGAGAAACCTTTGTTTTAGTGATTACCGGTTTCGATCAATTACTGACCATCTTCAGACCTCATATCATGATGGCAGGCGGTGGCGGAGAACGGGGCACGCATTACGAACTTCACGAATGTCAACTCCAGTTCGTAACGCCTGTTCCGTTCTCCGCCACCGCCTACCATCATGATATGAGGCCTGAAGATGGTCAGTAACTGATCGAAACCGGTAACCACAAAAATTAAGGTTTCTTGCGTTCGAGACTGTCCATGTTGACATTAAAGTACTGAGAAAAACCGCTGTTCTCCACTAGCAATGTTCTCAAAAATTGGTTCAACATCTGCAGATGAACATGCCTCGAAATGTGCATACATTCAACGGGTTGACCTGTAGCACACTCCCACATAACCGAATTTGTTTAGTGCTTGTTTCATAAATATTTCATCATACAGTCACACTTAATTTATCCCTACGATTTTACTCTTTATGATACCGTGTCTCCACATCAATAAACAAACAAAGCGGCCCTTACAAGTGTGGTAACAGCAGTCAGACCTTCACGGTACTTACCTATGCAAAGTTGCTTTTTCCTCTTATACGTTCTCTGCCTCGTGATGACTGGGTGTTGTGTGATGTCCTTAGGCTAGTTAGGTTTAAGTAGTTCTAAGTTCTAGCGGACTGATGACCATAGATGTTAAGTCCGATAGTGCTCAGAGCCATTTGAACCTCTTTTACGTATTCCGATTTACATACATAGCAGCAAAAGGCATTTAGCGTTGCCGTTAATAATAAATAAATGTGTAAAACAGTGTAAATACGCGTAATGTTAAAGAATCGGCCTTAGCTCAAAATGTAAACAAACAACATAATTCGAAAACCACATAACAATTGCGGTTTGATGTATGCTCACTGCATATACGAGGTGTGGCTAGAAAAAAACCGGACTAGTACTGGTGAAACAATAAAACGAATGCAATAAGGCTGAAAGTCGCGTGGCCTGTCACGTGACTCTCGCTCCGCCTACTGCTCGAGTTTCATCTGCCTCCTGCACTCAGTCTGCCCGTGGCGTCTGTTTTAAGTAGTTGACGTTTTGTCTGTGCGTCGGAAAATGTTGAGTGTACAGAAAGAACAGCGTGTTAACATCAAATTTTGTTTCAAACTAGGAAAATCTGCAAGTGAAACGTTTGTAATGTTACAACAAGTGTACGGCGATGATTGTTTATCGCGAACACAAGTGTTTGAGTGGTTTAAACGATTTAAAGATGGCCGCGAAGACACCAGTGATGACACTCGCACTGGCAGACCATTGTCAGCAAAAACTGATGCAAACATTGAAAAAATCGGTAAACTTGTTCGACACTTTCCTTGTCAACTCCTGTTAACTCAGACACTGCTCTGATTGTTAAACGGCGATCTTGTCGAACAAGTTTACCGATTTTTTCAATGTTTGCATCAGTTTTTGCTGACAATGGTCTGCCAGTGCGAGTGTCATCACTGGTGTCTTCGCGGCCATCTTTAAATCGTTTAAACCACTCAAACACTTGTGTTCGCGATAAACAATCATCGCCGTACACTTGTTGTAACATTACAAACGTTTCACTTGCAGATTTTCCTAGTTTGAAACAAAATTTGATGTTAACACGCTGTTCTTTCTGTACACTCAACATTTTCCGACGCACAGACAAAACGTCAACTACTTAAAACAGACGCCACGGGCAGACTGAGTGCAGGAGGCAGATGAAACTCGAGCAGTAGGCGGAGCGAGAGTCACGTAACAGGCCACGCGACTTTCAGCCTTATTGCATTCGTTTTATTGTTTCACCAGTACTAGTCCGGTTTTTTTCTAGCCACACCTCGTACTCTTAGTTTATGGGTTTGTGGGTTCAGGCGGTGGGGTGCTCTTTGGAGGTGAAATCAAAATTTGTAGCATGAAAATGTCGTTGCAAAAAGCAAATGATGGCAGGGGTTTTAAAATAGCAGAAATATTGTGAACTCCTATGTACACACCACTGCCATCTACTCTGGGCAAGTATCGCGGACGCTCTGGTGCTTGGCGCATGTCGAACCGACTCGCAAGCAGGCCGTGACTACCCGATCATGGCTCCAGTTCCAGTTACTCCGTAGGCTGCTAAACGTAGCTTTTTAGCGGTCCCACGACGAATCCCTGGCGGACTACACGTCTTTGCTTTGCTACGCTAGGCAAAGGCAAGTACGAGATCTAGTTTGGTGCTGTGCCGATGAGCAGCAGTGACAAAACTGCCACGAATCAAATAAAACAGAAACCTGGTGACGCTACAGACAATTCGTACACCTAGTTTATTTATTTAATCGTATCGCTAGGGCTCCCCGTCGTGCAGGCCGTTCGCCGGGTGCCGGTCTTTCAATGTGACGTCACTTCGGCGACCTGCAATCGATGAGGATGGTAGGATGATGATGAGGACAGTACAACACCCAGTCCCTGGGCGGAGAAAATTCCCCGACCCATCTGGGAATCGAACCCGGGCCCAGAGGATTGACAATCCGCCACGCTGACCATTCAGCTTCCCTTATTTTGCGAGAAGTGAAAGGCAATTTATTTAATTGTTAAAAACCAATCAACAGCCAATATCGCATAATTTTTTTTATTGAAGACAACAGACCATCCTGTCATATTCAGGTCTTAAAATCTTTTGTTGTAAAAAGTGTTCATTTTACTCTGACCCCACACACAGGATGCGAGGTGGATAAAACTAGCACATTATAAAAGATTTGTCATCATTAAAATATTTAGAAACATGACGCAGAGTTGTCCAGCAATGCCTTCCTGAACGTGGAGAGCCACTAATGTCAAAACGACCCTCCTTAAAACGAGAAATCCACATTTTGGCCGTGCTCTGTCCAACGCCTTTATCCCGACACACGGTGCAAATGCGTTCGTCTGCCTCCGCTGCTGTCGCGCTTCTATTAAACTTAAACAGAAGAATATGTCGGAAATGTTCCGTTTTCACCACTTGGCGCTCCGATTTCTAGCGTCCACAGCTCCACTCCCTATGTCCAAATGACAAAATGACAATTTGTAAACTCAAATAGCAACAGTGAACCACAAATAAAAAATAACAATTGATAAATAAACCCATACCAACCAGAATGCCAAGACACAAAACAAAAACGCTACTAATTTACGTACCAACCTCATAGAAAGAGACGGGTAGAAAATGAAATTGAGATGGTAGATACCGTGAGAAGAAATTACTAGAGCTCTGAAAGGCTTAAGTCGGAATAAGTCCCCTGGAGTAGACAATGTTTCCTCAGAGTTATAGAGGTACTTGGGAGAGTCAGACGTAAGAAAACTGTTTCACCTGGTATGAAAGCGATATCAGATGGTCGAAATACCCTCAAACCTCTAGAAGAACGTAACAATACCTATTCGAAAGAACGCTGATTTTAATGGGTGTGAGTATTACTGGACCACCAGTTTGATATGTCATGGTTGTTGCAAGAGACTGACATGAATTATTTGCAGAAGAAAGGAAAAAGTGGTAGAAGTCGACCTTGGAGGAAGATCAATACGAGTTCCGGAGAAATGTAGTAACCGCGAGGGAAAGGCAAATCAATCTTTATAGCATTTGTAGATTCAAAGGAATGTTTTGACAGTTTTGACTGGAATGCATTCTCTAAAATTATGAAGGAAGCGAGGATTAAATACAGGGAGTGAAAAGTTGTTCACAACTTGTACAGAAACTACACTGCAATTGTAAGAGTTGGAGGACGTGACAGGGAAACAGTGGTTGGAAAGGGAGTGAGACAGGATTGTAGGCTGTATCTGTACTTTGAGCAAGCAACAAAGGAAAAGAAGGAGGCATTTGGAAAGGGACTGAAGTTCAGGGAGAAGAAATACAAGCCGGCCGTGGTGGCCGAGCGGTTCTAGGCGCTTCAGTCCGGAACCGCGCGACCGCTACGGTCGCAGGTTCGAATCCTGCCTCGGACATGGATGTGTGTGATGTCCTTAGGTTAGTTAGGTTTAAGTAGTTCTAAGTTCTAAGGCACTGATGACCTCAGATGTTAAGTCCCATAGTGCTCAGAGCCATTTGAACCATTTGAACCATTTGAAGAAATACAAACTTTGATGACATTTTAATTCTGTTAGAGATGTCAAAGGACGTGGAAGAACAAGTGAGCGGAATGGATGGTGTCTTGAAAAGAAGTTATAAGATGTTTACCAACAAAAGTAAAGCAACTGTAATCGAATATAGTCGAATTAAATCGGCGAAACCGAAAGCTGTAAATTCAACTAAATACTTAGGGCTTACAATTACGAATAACGTAAACTGGAACAGCCACATAGATAATATTTTGCTCGAACACCTAGAAAGTGCAACGGGTGTACTGAAGAGACTACTCACACCACACTTGTCCGCCCCACTGCTGTGTGGTGTGGGATCCGCATCAGGTAGGACTGACGGATGACATCGAAAAAGTTCAAAGAAGGGCAGCTCGTTTTGTATTATCGCGAAATGGGGGAGAGATGGTCACAGACATGATAAGTGAATTCGGGTGGCAATCATTAAAACAAAGGCGTTTTTCTTTGCGGCAGGATCTCCTCGTGAAATTTAAGTCACCAACTTTCTCTTCTGGTTGCAAAAATGTTCTGTTACCTTCCATCTACATAGACAGAAATGACCACAACGACAAAATAAGAGAAATCAGGGTTCACACAGCAAGATCTGAGTGCTCTATTTTCCCGCGCGCAGTTCGAGAGTGGAAGGGTAGAGAAATACGAGGGTAATCCCAAAAGTAAGGTCTCCTATTTTTTTATAAGTACATAACTCTGTTTGTGTGACAGTTGGTCACACTGTTATGAAGAGTGCTTCACGCGCTGTGTGTAAACATGCGCACGCCGCACTGAGGCGCTCAGTCTTGGCTTGGCAGCCGTTGAGAATGGAGCTCCCGTTGGATGTTACCGCCAAGTGCGAATTGCGCGCACTTATTCAGTTTTTGAACGCAAAGGGCACTGTGCCGATTGAAATCCATCGCCAATTGACGGAAGTGTATGGTGAGTCGTGCATGGATGTCAAAAATGTTCGTAAGTGGTGTAGAGAGTTTGCAGCTGTTCGGACCGAAATTCACGACGAACAAAGGAGCGGGAGACCATCAGTTTCTGAGGGGACAGAGTTCAAGGTTGAGCAAAGCATGCGTGAAGATCGGCGGATCACCCTGGATGATCTCTGCACGTTGGTTCCTGAGGTTTCCCGAAGCACCACTCACAGAATTTTAACGGAAACATTGAACTACCGGAAGGTGTGCGCAAGATGGGTGCCACGCATAGTGACTGAGGACCACATGCGGCAACGAGTTGTTGCTTCCCGCGCATTTCTTCACAGCCTTGCAGCCGAACAGGGCAACTTTCTGGACTCAACTGTCACGGGTTACGAAACCTGGGCATACAACTTTACACCTGAGATCAAGCAACAATCACGCCAGTGGCGACATCCTTCTTCGCCAAAGCCGCGGAAATTCAGACACAGTCCGCCGGTAAAGTCATGACAACCGTTTTTGGGATCGCAAAGGGTATTGATGGTCGACTTTATGCCCACTGGGACCACAGTTAACGCTGACAGGTACTGTGAGACTGAAAAAACTCAAACGGGCAATTCAGAACCGGAGAAGAGGAATGTTGAGCAAGGGCGTACATATTCTCCATGACAACGCTCGCCCACACATCACTCGGCAAACCGTTGCTCTCCTGCAACAGTTTCAGTGGAACATAATCGCCCACCCACCCTATACTCCTGACTTGACGCCCAGTGACTATCACCTGTTCCCTAGGTTAAAAGAACATTTGGCCGGAAAGCGTTTCTGCTCCGACGACGAGGTGAAAGAAGAGGTTCATAACTTTCTGAACAGCATGGCGGCGAGTTGGTATGACATGGGCATACAAAAACTGCCACAGCGTCTACAAAAATGCATCGACAGAAATGGTGATTATGTCGGAAAATAGCTAAATATTCAAGCTGTCAACTGATGTAAACAATTGTAGAAATAAACAGGTCTATGTATTTATAAAAAAAAATAGGAGACCTTACTTTTGGGATTACCCTCGTAGCTTCATGGTGGTTCTATGAACCCTCTGCCAGGCACTTAATGTGAATTTCAGATTAATCATGTAGATGTAAATGCCGCGCGAGATTAGCCGAGCGGTTCTAGGTGCTACAGTCTGGAACCGCACGACCGCTACGGTCGCAGGTTCGAATCATGCCTCGGGCATGGATGTGTTTGATGTCCTTAGGTTAGTTACTTTTAAGTAGTTCTAAGTTCTAGGGGACTGATGACCTCAGAAGTTAAGTTCCATAGTGCTCAGAGCCATTTGAACCATTTGATTAGCTGAGCGGTCTAAGCCGGCCGTGATGACCGAGCGGTTCTAGGCGCTTCAGTCCGGAACCGCGCGACTGCTAGGGTCGCAGGTTCGAATCCTGCCTCGGGCATGGATGTGTGTGATGTCCTTAGGTTAGTTAGGTTCAAGTAGTTCTAAGTTTTAGGGGACTGATGACCTCAGATGTTAAGTCCCATAGTGCTCGGAGCCATTTATTTTTTTATGAGCGGTCTAAGGCGCTGCAGTCATGGACTGTGCGGCTGGTCCTGGCGGAGGTTCGAGTCTTCCCTCCGGCAAGGGTGTGTGTGTTTGTCCTTAGGATAATTTAGTTTAAGTAGTATGTAAGCTAAGGGACTGATGACCTTAGCAGTTAAGTCCCATAAGATTTCACACACATTTGAACATTTTTTTTACATGTAAATGTAGCCGAATTCGACTTAATCGTGAAGTTCACATTTCTCTTATGTTTATAATAAAGCACTCCGTCTTCAGGCCACGAGTGGCCTACCGGAACCATTCGACCGCCGTGTCATCCTCAGTGGAGGATACAGATAGGAGGAGCGTGGGGTCAGCACACCGTTCTCCCGGTCCTTATGATGGTATTCTTGACCATAGCCGCTACTATTCGGTCGAGTAGCTCCTCAATTGGCATCACGAGGCTGAGTGCACACCGAATAATGGCAACAGCGCATGGAGGCCGGGATGGTCATCCATCCAAGTGCCGACAGCACTTAAATTCGGTGATCTCACGGGAACCGATGTATCCACTGCGACAAGGCCGTTGCCCATGTCTATAATCTACATCTACATTTATACTCCGCCAGCCACCCAACGATGTGTGGCGGAGGGCACTTTACGTGCCACTGTCATTACCTCCCTTTCCTGTTCCAGTCGCGTATGGTTCGCGGGAAGAACGACTGCCGGAAAGCCTCCGTGCGCGCTCGAACCTCTCTAATTGGACATTCGTGATCTCCTCGGGAGGTATAAGTAGGAGGAAGCAATATATTCGATACCCCATCCAGAAACGCACCCTCTCGAAACCTGGACAGCAAGCTACACCGCGATGCAGAGCGCCTCTCTTTCAGAGTCTGCCACTTGAGTTTGCTAAACATCTCCGTAACGCTATCACGCTTACCAAAAAACCCTGTGACGAAACGCGCCGGTCTTCTTTGGATCTTCTCTTATTCCATACTGAGATAAGTGACACCTGTTAACCATCCAATTGCAGTTATCCCGCAAACTGTTCGTGTGTGGGTTCTTGCTTAGCTGGAACGTTTTTGCTTCTGTAATCACACACTATCATCCGCGTTTGTTGTCGTTATTGATTACGACACGTCTCGTACAGTGATTAATAGATGCCGATAGAGGCCCCGCTTGACCCTTCTGCTCAACGCCTGGTCCATGAGAGACACCTGCCACCACAGAATCTGTTGTTTTTCCTTCTGTAGCGAGTTGCGAGGGCCCCAGTATTCATCCTTGCGGTACGCCCGGGCCGGCACCCATTACGCCGGTGAGGAGCGCACTTTCCCCGCTGGGAAGCGGCGCCCAATTAGCGGCGGCCATTGTGCGGCGCGTCGCATCTTGCCCTCACCCGCTCCCCACCGCAGAATCCGCACGCGTGCACGCTCGCACTTTCGCCCGCCGCCTGTGCGTTTTGCTGTGTCAGGTCGCCGTTTCCAGCACTGTCCCACCCGGGTGCGTGCTACTGCTTTTGTTGTTGGCGTTTTTGTACTCTCTTGCCGAAACACTATGTGCGTACAGTGGTTCCGTGTGCTGCCTATACGTATATCGCGAACTCCCATCTTGACGACTCTTTCTGCTATGTGACGAAGTGGTGGAGACACCAGCTTTCACAGTTCTTCGGCCCATCAAGAACTACGCTATGTCCGTATTTGGTAAGCTCGGAGCTTAAAATCTGTTCCCTGCATGCTGAAGCCGCTTTCACGAGGTTCACTTCAGGGATAGAATGGTCCTCCGACCAAGGTTATGTTTCTCGCTTTGGGCCAGTGGCGCATTATTAATACGTGAGGCGGAATCTTACTCAGAAATATGGCGGTTTAGATCTCCTCCAGCCATCCCAATTTACGTTTTCTGCGAGTTCCCTGAATAGCTTAAAGCGAGTAGTGGGATGGTTCCTTTTTAAAGACAACGACTGAGTTACTTCCCCATCCTTTCCCAAAAAAATATTCAAATGTGTGTGAAATCTTATGGGACATAACTGCTAAGGTCAGTCCCTAAGCTTACACACTACTTAACCTAAGTTACCCTAACGACAAACACAAACATCCATGCCAGAGGGAGGACTCGAACCTCCGCCGGGACCAGCCGCACCGTCCATGACTGCATCCTTTCTCAATCTGAGTTTATGCTTCGTCAATAAAGACCTAGTTGTCGACGATATGTTGAGTCCTAATACACTCCTGGAAATGGAAAAAAGAACACATTGACACCGGTGTGTCAGACCCACCATACTTGCTCCAGACACTGCGAGAGGGCTGTACAAGCAATGATCACACGCACGGCACAGCGGACACACCAGGAACCGCGGTGTTGGCCGTCGAATGGCGCTAGCTGCGCAGCATTTGTGCACCGCCGCCGTCAGTGTCAGCCAGTTTGCCGTGGCATACGGAGCTCCATCGCAGTCTTTAACACTGGTAGCATGCCGCGACAGCGTGGACGTGAACCGTATGTGCAGTTGACGGACTTTGAGCGAGGGCGTATAGTGGGCATGCGGGAGGCCGGGTGGACGTACCGCCGAATTGCTCAACACGTGGGGCGTGAGGTCTCCACAGTACATCGATGTTGTCGCCAGTGGTCGGCGGAAGGTGCACGTGCCCGTCGACCTGGGACCGGACCGCAGCGACGCACGGATGCACGCCAAGACCGTAGGATCCTACGCAGTGCCGTAGGGGACCGCACCGCCACTTCCCAGCAAATTAGGGACACTGTTGCTCCTGGGGTATCGGCGAGGACCATTCGCAACCGTCTCCATGAAGCTGGGCTACGGTCCCGCACACCGTTTGGCCGTCTTCCGCTCACGCCCCAACATCGTGCAGCCCGCCTCCAGTGGTGTCGCGACAGGCGTGAATGGAGGGACGAATGGAGACGTGTCGTCTTCAGCGATGAGAGTCGCTTCTGCCTTGGTGCCAATGATGGTCGTATGCGTGTTTGGCGCCGTGCAGGTGAGCGCCACAATCAGGACTGCATACGACCGAGGCACACAGGGCCAACACCCGGCATCATGGTGTGGGGAGCGATCTCCTACACTGGCCGTACACCACTGGTGATCGTCGAGGGGACACTGAATAGTGCACGGTACATCCAAACCGTCATCGAACCCATCGTTCTACCATTCCTAGACCGGCAAGGGAACTTGCTGTTCCAACAGGACAATGCACGTCCGCATGTATCGCGTGCCACCCAACGTGCTCTAGAAGGTGTAAGTCAACTACCCTGGCCAGCAAGATCTCCGGATCTGTCCCCCATTGAGCATGTTTGGGACTGGATGAAGCGTCGTCTCACGCGGTCTGCACGTCCAGCACGAACGCTGGTCCAACTGAGGCGCCAGGTGGAAATGGCATGGCAAGCCGTTCCACAGGACTACATCCAGCATCTCTACGATCGTCTCCATGGGAGAATAGCAGCCTGCATTGCTGCGAAAGGTGGATATACACTGTACTAGTGCCGACATTGTGCATGCTCTGTTGCCTGTGTCTATGTGCCTGTGGTTCTGTCAGTGTGATCATGTGATGTATCTGACCCCAGGAATGTGTCAATAAAGTTTCCCCTTCCTGGGACAATGAATTCACGGTGTTCTTATTTCAATTTCCAGGAGTGTATTTCTTGCTATCTGCCTCACGGACGATTCCATCGTCGACGGTGTCGAAATGAAGATACTTCCACTGGACGCCCTCTTAGAATCATCCACCCCTGTCCCCAAATTAATCTTGGGTTTGAACCGCAGCACAATCGTCATTGGCCGGGAGGCCCCTTGCGAGGCAGGTCCGGCCGCCTTGATGCAGGTCTTATTACATTCGACGCCACATTGGGCGACCTGCGCGCCGTGTGAGGATGAAATGATTATGAAGACAGCACAACACGCAGTCTCTGAGCGGAGAAAATCCCCGACTCAGCCGGGAATCGAACCCGGGCACGTAGGACGGCAATCCGTGACGCTGACCACTCAGCTATCGGGGCGGACGTGTTTTTCAATGAAAGTGCATTAAATTACGAATTAACTGTTCAGCGATAAACATTGTTCCGTTCTATCGTGGCGGAGTGCTACAGCAACCAATTTCGAATTATTTCAGAATAAAAATAGTATTGGTTCGGATTTATTTAGTACCAGTAACGCATTTCCCCCTTTTGTGGCATCATCAGATTGTGTAAAAGTAGCTGGATATGTAATCCATCCGTCGTAAAGCCATATAAAATGGAAAACGGACGGAAAATTAACTGGATGTGTAATTCATTCGTCATAAAGACATACAGGGTGTTTCCGTAAGAGCGTGCAAAAACTTAACAGGACATAGAGGATGCTCCACTAAACAATTTGACGTATAAACCTGGGGTCAGAGAAGCCGGCTTAAGGAGATAATAGGAATTAAATCACATTACTGTGTACTTTTTGCCGGCCGATGTGGCTGAGCGATTCTAGGCGCTTCACTCCGGAACCACGCGCAGGTTCTAATCCTGCCTCGGGCATGGATGTGTGTGATGTCCTCAGATTAGTTAGGTTTAAGTAGTTTCTAAATATAGGGGACTGATGACCTCAGATGTTAAGTCCCATAGTGCTTAGAGCCATTTCGACCATTTTTGTGTACTTTTTAATTTACATTAGTTACAGTTAACTGCAAATACCATCACTGACACAAAGAATGTACCATTTGTACTGTACCTTACAAAATGTGCTGAAAATGACGGCCTTCATCCTCAATGCAAGCAGGATCGGTGAACAAGTTTCTGACGCACCCTGGTGTGTTTCGAATCAAATCACAGGCAGCTACTATTCTGGAAACTAATTCCATTTACGCATCCACTGGGGTCTCATATACAAGGGACTTTGGATATCACCATAGGAAATGCTCACGGCGATTCAGGTCAGGTGACCTCGCAGGCCTTGGAATAGCACCGCCCCTTCCAATCCAGCGACCAGGAAATACACTCCTGGAAATTGAAATAAGAACACCGTGAATTCATTGTCCCAGGAAGGGGAAACTTTATTGACACATTCCTGGGGTCAGATACATCACATGATCACACTGACAGAACCACAGGAACATAGACACAGGCAACAGAGCATGCACAATGTCGGCACTAGTACAGTGTATATCCACCTTTCGCAGCAATGCAGGCTGCTATTCTCCCATGGAGACGATCGTAGAGATGCTGGATGTAGTCCTGTGGAACGGCTTGCCATGCCATTTCCACCTGGCGCCTCAGTTGGACCAGCGTTCGTGCTGGACGTGCAGACCGCGTGAGACGACGCTTCATCCAGTCCCAAACATGCTCAATGGGGGACAGATCCGGAGATCTTGCTGGCCAGGGTAGTTGACTTACACCTTCTAGATCCCGTTGGGTGGCACGGGATACATGCGGACGTGCATTGTCCTGTTGGAACAGCAAGTTCCCTTGCCGGTCTAGGAATGGTAGAACGATGGGTTCGATGACGGTTTGGATGTACCGTGCACTATTCAGTGTCCCCTCGACGATCACCAGTGGTGTACGGCCAGTGTAGGAGATCGCTCCCCACACCATGATGCCGGGTGTTGGCCCTGTGTGCCTCGGTCGTATGCAGTCCTGATTGTGGCGTTCACCTGCACGGCGCCAAACACGCATACGACCATCATTGGCACCAAGGCAGAAGCGACTCTCATCGCTGAAGACGACACGTCTCCATTCGTCCCTCCATTCACGCCTGTCGCGACACCACTGGAGGCGGGCTGCACGATGTTGGGGCGTGAGCGGAAGACGGCCTAACGGTGTGCGGGACCGTAGCCCAGCTTCATGGAGACGGTTGCGAATGGTCCTCGCCGATACCCCAGGAGCAACAGTGTCCCTAATTTGCTGGGAAGTGGCGGTGCGGTCCCCTACGGCACTGCGTAGGATCCTACGGTCTTGGCGTGCATCCGTGCGTCGCTGCGGTCCGGTCCCAGGTCGACGGGCACGTGCACCTTCCGCCGACCACTGGCGACAACATCGATGTACTGTGGAGACCTCACGCCCCACGTGTTGAGCAATTCGGCGGTACGTCCACCCGGCCTCCCGCATGCCCACTATACGCCCTCGCTCAAAGTCCGTCAACTGCACATACGGTTCACGTCCACGCTGTCGCGGCATGCTACCAGTGTTAAAGACTGCGATGGAGCTCCGTATGCCACGGCAAACTGGATGACACTGACGACGGCGGTGCACAAATGCTGCGCAGCTAGCGCCATTCGACTGCCAAAACCGCGGTTCCTGGTGTGTCCGCTGTGCCGTGCGTGTGATCATTGCTTGTACAGCCCTCTCGCAGTGTCCGGAGCAAGTATGGTGGGTCTGACACACCGGTGTCAATGTGTTCTTTTTTCCATTTCCAGGAGTGTACTTCCTATTAATCAGGCTCGTCCTCCTCGTTTCGTTGCAGGAAATAAAGAATGTACATGTATATAAACAGCATGTTAGTTGTTAATAAGCTGAAAAACAATAATGCTAGACCAAGCTGGAGACAAATTTACTTCCATATCTCTGTAAGCTTGCTTCTCCGACCCCGGGTTCCCTACCTTAAATTGTTTAGTGGAGCATTCTCTATGTTCTGAATGACACCTAATGCTATGCATCTCGTACCTCTAACAAGGGAACCTCCCCATCGCACCCCCCTCAGATTTAGTTATAAGTTGGCACAGTGGATAGACCTTGAAAAACTGAACACAGATCAATCGAGAAAACAGGAAGAAGTTGTGTGGAACTATGAAAAAATAAGCGAAATATACGAACTGAGTAGTCCATGTGTATGATAAGTAACATCAAGGTTAGTGTGAGCTCAGGAGCACCGTGGTCTCGGGGTTAGCGTGAACAGCTGTGGAGTGAGAGGTCCTTGGTTCAAGCCTTCCCTCGCATGAAAATTTTAACTTTTTATTTTCAGTTTATGTGACAAACACGTATGTTTTCATCAGTTTTTTGGGAGGAATTATCACATCCATAAGAAAACCTAAATCGGGCAAGGTAGAAGAATCTTTTTACCCATCCGCCAAGTGTACAAGTTAGGTGGGTCGACAACATATTCATGTCATGTGACGCACATGCCGTCACCAGTGTCGTATAGAATATATCACACGTGTTTTCCTGTGGAGGAATCGGTTGACCTATGACCTTGCGATCAAATGTTTTCGGTTCCCATTGGAGAGGCACGTCCTTTCGTCTACTAATCGCACGGTTTTGCGGTGCGATCGCAAAACACAGACACTAAACTTATTACAGTGAACAGAGACGTCAATGATCGAACGGACAGATCATAATTTTGCGAAAATAAAGAAAGTAAACTTTTCACCCGAGGGAAGACTTGAACCAAGGACCTCTTATTCCACAGCTGCTCACGCTAACCACGGGACCACGGTGCTCCTGAGCTCACAGTATCCTTGATGTTGCCTATCTTGCACATGGACTACTCAGTTCGTATATTTTGCTTATTTTTTCATAGTTCCACACAGCTTCTTCCTGTTTTCTCGATTGATCTGTGCTTAGTTTTTCAAGGCCTATCCACTGTGCCAACTTATAACTAAATCTGAGGGGGGTGCGATGGGGAGGTTCCCTTGTAAGTATAGTTTACATATTTTATTTTGTAACAATAATAACTTCAGTCAATTGTTCTCGCCTGCACAACCAACAGCATCACGTCATTCTCAAAGAATGCAATGTGATGACTGACGAATTCCAGTATAATTCATTTCTTCATCAATCCGCTTCGGGCCGAACCCTCTCGTTGGCCATTGTCAAGTTGCCACCATCGTACATGTTGGTACTCTTTTTCTCTGTGTGGCTGAAATACTGCCTGGCGGCCCATGGACTTGAATCAGTTTTACAGACGTATTGATACAAGGATTATCTTCCAATTGTACCCGAATTCCATCAGTCAGCAAATATTTTTCCTACGCCACCCTAGCCTTATCACCTTGCAGGAAGAAACAAAAAAGACGCGTGTGCGGCCCACATAGTCGACCCTTCACAATGTTTGGATTAATTGGAGCCATTCTGTCTGGGTGTGGCAATTTTCACAAACGTTAGTGTTATTTCATTCTATTCTTGGAGACAAAGCACTTAAAATTCATTCGGCTCTACTCGGAAAACATGACGTGCGTTTACCGTAAAAAATTAGGTAGCGAGTTATTCTATCTTGTGATGTAGCCAGAATTGCCGTACGTCAGCTCTGTGTCGGATAAGATAAATGTAATCCTCGTCAGAGTCGTATATAGCAGTTGCGCCTTAGACGATAATATTAATGCCAGATTATTCCTTGTTTATTGAATTGCTGTCGCTGAGCTTGGATTTGATGACGCTACAGCAGAATTTCGTCATTCGTTATAACAGAACATATCTGCTATTTTTCCTGCAGTCCGAAAAGTAATTGACTTATTGCAAAACATCTGGCGGTACTGTTTCAGCTACATGCACTGGATAGCCAGAACACCTTCACCAATTATCTATCGCGGAAGGGAGTATGTGGAGATTACTTGGAGAGCACGGGACGCCGTCTGATAGGTTCATAGCAGGTGGCTGAGGTACAGGAAACCTTTCGTTCGCATCTTTGCGCAAAGTACGTGGAAAGCTGTTGATATTAGCGACACTGCCAACGGCTAAATTGTGCTGACGCAGCACCTGGAACTGACAGCCGCGGAGATGGCGGTGTTCACACGACCATGGAATCCTGCCGTCATTAGCGTACTTAAAAATTCGACGAATGACGATGAGGTCACTAGCAGATATCTGTACGTTATCCGTCTTCTTCTTTTGTTCACAATCCGTAGATATAACAAATAAATTAACAAACGACGGAGCTGATCCTCCTTGGTACACAAAACGGGTTAGAAAACTGTTGCAGAAACAAGGAAACAAACATGCCAAATTTAAAAAGACGCAAAATCCCGAAGATTGGCGACATTTTACAGAAGCTCGAAATTTACCGCGGACTTCAATGCGAGATGCTTATAACAGTTTCCACAACGAAACTTTGTCTCGAAACCTCGCAGAAAATCCAAAGAGATTCTGGTCGTATGTGAAGTATATTAGCGCCAAGAAACAATCAATGCCTTCTCTGCCCGATAGCAATGGAGATACTATCGAAGACAGTGCTGCGAAAGCAGAGTTACTAAACACAGTCTTCCGAAATGCCTTCACAAAAGAAAACGAATTAAATATTCCAGAATTCGAATCGAGAACAGCTGCCAACATGAGTAACGTAGAAGTAAATATCCTCGGAGTAGTGAAGCAACTTACATCATTTAATAAAAGAAGTCCTCTGGTCCAGACTGTATACCAATTAGGTTCCTTTCGGAGCATGCTGATGCATTAGCTCCATACTTAACAATCATACACAACCGTTCGCTCGACGAAAGATCCTTACCTAAAGACTGGAAAGTTGCACAGATCACACCAATATTCAAGAAAGGTAGTAGGAGAAATCCACTAAATTACAGGCCCATATCGTTAACTTCGATATGCAGCAGGATTCTGGAACATACACTCCTGGAAATTGAAATAAGAACACCGTGAATTCATTGTCCCAGGAAGGGGAAACTTTATTGACACATTCCTGGGGTCAGATACATCACATGATCACACTGACAGAACCACAGGCACATAGACACAGGCAACAGAGCATGCACAATGTCGGCACTAGTACAGTGTATATCCACCTTTCGCAGCAATGCAGGCTGCTATTCTCCCATGGAGACGATCGTAGAGATGCTGGATGTAGTCCTGTGGAACGGCTTGCCATGCCATTTTCACCTGGCGCCTCAGTTGGACCAGCGTTCGTGCTGGACGTGCAGACCGCGTGAGACGACGCTTCATCCAGTCCCAAACATGCTCAATGGGGGACAGATCCGGAGATCTTGCTGGCCAGGGTAGTTGACTTACACCTTCTAGAGCACGTTGGGTGGCTCGGGATACATGCGGACGTGCATTGTCCTGTTGGAACAGCAAGTTCCCTTGCCGGTCTAGGAATGGTAGAACGATGGGTTCGATGACGGTTTGGATGTACCGTGCACTATTCAGTGTCCCCTCGACGATCACCAGTGGTGTACGGCCAGTGTAGGAGATCGCTCCCCACACCATGATGCCGGGTGTTGGCCCTGTGGGCCTCGGTCGTATGCAGTCCTGATTGTGGCGCTCACCTGCACGGCGCCAAACACGCATACGACCATCATTGGCACCAAGGCAGAAGCGACTCTCATCGCTGAAGACGCCTGTCGCGACACCACTGGAGGCGGGCTGCACGATGTTGGGGCGTGAGCGGAAGACGGCCTAACGGTGTGCGGGATCGTAGCCCAGCTTCATGGAGACGGTTGCGAATGGTCCTCGCCGATACCCCAGGAGCAACAGTGTCCCTAATTTGCTGGGAAGTGGCGGTGCGGTCCCCTACGGCACTGCGTAGGATCCTACGGTCTTGGCGTGCATCCGTGCGTCGCTGCGGTCCGGTCCCAGGTCGACGGGCACGTGCACCTTCCGCCGACCACTGGCGACAACATCGATGTACTGTGGAGACCTCACGCCCCACGTGTTGAGCAATTCGGCGGTACGTCCACCCGGCCTCCCGCATGCCCACTATACGCCCTCGCTCAAAGTCCGTCAACTGCACATACGGTTCACGTCCACGCTGTCGCGGCATGCTACCAGTGTTAAAGACTGCGATGGAGCTCCGTATGCCACGGCAAACTGGCTGACACTGACGGCGGCGGTGCACAGATGCTGCGCAGCTAGCGCCATTCGACGGCCAACACCGCGGTTCCTGGTGTGTCCGCTGTGCCGTGCGTGTGATCATTGCTTG
This sequence comes from Schistocerca nitens, assembly GCF_023898315.1. NCBI lineage: Eukaryota > Metazoa > Arthropoda > Insecta > Orthoptera > Acrididae > Schistocerca > Schistocerca nitens. Next base: position 223,628,315 of record NC_064615.1, on the reverse strand, counting down.
TACAGCCCTCTCGCAGTGTCCGGAGCAAGTATGGTGGGTCTGACACACCGGTGTCAATGTGTTCTTTTTTCCATTTCCAGGAGTGTATACTGTGTTCGAACACTATGAATTACCTCGAAGAAAACGGTCTATTGACACACAGTCAACATAGGTTCAGAAAACATCTTTCCTGTGAAACACAACTAGTTCTTTATTCACATGACGTGTTGAGTGCTATTGACAAGGGATTTCAGATCGATTCCGTATTTCTAGATTTCCGGAAGGCTTCTGACACCGCACAAGCGGCTCGTAGTGAAATTGCGTGCTTATGGAATATCGTCTCAGTTATGTGACTGGATTTGTGATTTTCCTGTCAGAGAGGTCACAGTCCGTAGTAACTGACGGAAAGTCATCGAGTAAAACAGAAGTGATCTCTGGCGTTCCCCAAGTTGGTGTTACAGGCCCTTTGCTGTTCCTTATCTATAAAAACGATTTGGGAAACAATCTGAGCAGCCGTCTTCGGTTGTTTGCAGATGACGCTGTCGTTTATCGACTAATAAAGTCATCAGAAGATTAAAACAAACTGCAAAACAATTTAGAAAAGATATCTGAATGGTGCGAAAGTGGCAGTTGACCCTAAATAATGAAAAGTGTGAGGTCATCCACATGAGTGCTAAAAGGAACTCGTTAAACTTCGGTTACACGATAAATCAGTCTAATCTAAAAGCCGTAAATTCAACTAAATACCTATGTATTACAATTACGAACAACTTAAATTGGAAGGAACACATAGAAACACTACGCTTGTCCGTCCTCTTTTAGAATACTGCTGCGCGGTGTGGGATCCTTACCAGATGGGACTGACGGAGTACATCGAAAAAGTTCAAAGAAAGGCAGCAAGTCTTTTATTATCGTGAAATATGGGAGAGAGTGTCACAGAAATGATACAGGATTTGGGCTGGACATCATTAAAAGAAAGGCGCTTTTCGTTGCGACGGAATCTTCTCACGAAATTCCAATCACCAACTTTCTCCTCCGAATGCGAAAATATTTTGTTGACACCGACCTACGTAGGGGAGAACGATCACCAAGATAATATAAGGGAAATCAGAGCTCGTACGGAAAGATATAGGTGTTCATTCTTCCCGCGCGCTATACGAGATTGGAATAATAGAGAAATGTGAAGGTGGTTCGATGAACCCTCTGGCAGGCACTTATATGTGATTTGCAGAGTATCCACGTAGATGTAGATGACAGCAGTTCCCGTTTTCCATTTTTCCCTGTCTTCCGCAAGTCTCTTCAGTTTTACGAGTAAGTAAGTTATCAGTTTCAGATTTTGTTTTATCTGCCGATGTACTGAAGCTTTGGTCTTCCGCGTACGCTCTTCCCAGGTACTTTTCCTTCTATTAACTTCAAAACGAAGAGGCAATGTCTGATAGGAATTCAGCCTATCGTTCCTTCCGTTCCTTGATAGTCTTTCACAACGATCTTTTCTCTCCCATGTTGTTGAAGACCTCTCAGTCCATGAGATCTTCAGGTCTTTTCGCCAGGACGATGCCTCAGATGTAGGGCTGGGCAAATGATACGTACGAACAGGCTCGAAACTTCCCAATACTCAGCAAATCGATACAGCATCGAATTTGTTCGAACCATAGTGACATTTGGCTCGCGCGGCGGGAATGCAAGGGATACGCAAGGATACGCAAGTAAGTACGAAATATACACAACAATAAGCTATGGCTCTGCATAAAATTTTACAGTTTCGTGAATCGCAGGACGAAATAGCATTAAACACTATCACTGCGCAAACTCCTGTTGTGTATGAACAACTTCACAATACGCGTTGTCATAGAGTACCGGTATATAGGACACACAAAATTTTTTGCTGATTCTTAAGTAAAGGCAACAGACAAAAACGAAAATGTTGTCCTCTAAAAATACCACTTGACTGAACCCAGTATAATATTTTATTTCTTTATGAGAAGTGTTAATAAATTTTCAAAGTAGGCAGGAAAACAGCAATTAAGTCCCTGTTCACATATTAAAATAACAGTCAAAAACGTTACCACATTATAATCTGTTTGACGGCAACATTCAGATGAAACAATCAAGACAATTAATCAAGAATTAAGTGCTAAAGAAACGAATTATATCGCAATAAAGTGACTGTAATATTTACCCCGAGAATTAATTACAGCAGTAAGACCGTCTTGGAGATAGCACCATCAGACGTCAGTAGATCACGGGACGGGCGGAAGGACGATAATTGGACAGAATCGTAATTGCAATCTTTTATTTGTTTATTAGTTGTCGTTATTACGCATGATTACCACCCTAGAAGGTATTTCAGTCAGTGTTTCAATTATTTTTATTATTAAAATCCACAATGTTTAAAAACGCTAAGACAGGTCATTGTGATAGTACTAACAAAACTCATTAGATCGCGACTCGATCAAGAGATAGAACACAACCTGAAATTTCCCGAACTCTGACGTAAACTGTTCGAAAGTTAGAGTCGTGTTCAAACACACCCCTACTCAGAAATCTTTAGTCTCTTCCTCTCTGGCTCCGAGCGGCTATAGATGTAGATTGGCCATGCATGTGGGTGTAGTATGAAACCAGTGGCTTTTTTAAATTTTGGTACGGATTTTATTATACGGTTATTTCTTTTTCAAGCCCCGTCCCCTGCATCTGATGATGGTCAGACGGTGGTGTGAATGGTATCAAACTACACTGCTGGCAACCGTAAATGCAACACCAAGAAAGACAAGAGGTAGCACAACAAAATTTATTTTGTAGATAACATGTTGACCAAGTATCAAATGATTACGTTTACAGACGTCTGTGACATGTGGTTCCTGCCAGAATCAGTAGCCAGAGTAGCCGCCATTGTTGGAGATCACCGCTGCCACACGTCTCGGCATTGAGTCAAAGAGACGTTGGATGTGTTCCTGGGGTACAGCAGCCCAAGTAGCTTCCACACGTTGCCAAAGATCATCTGGTGTGGCAGCTGGGGATGTAATCTGAGTCACTCGTTGAGCAACCGTGGACCACATGTTTTCTATCGGCGAAAGATCCGGAGAGCGAGCCGGCCAGGGAAGCAATTCAATCTGGTTATTGACGAAGAACCTTTGGACAATGCGTGCCACGTGTGGTCGCGCATTATCCTGTTGAAATATGGCTGTGGCCGAGCCCTGAAGGTAAGGAAGGACAACTGGCTCCAGCACCTCGGATATGTAGCGCCGGCTATTTAAAGTACCGGCAATGCGTACTAGAGGCGTGCGAGAGTAATATCCAATACCGCCCCATACCATAATACCCGGTGCAAGACCAGTGTGGGGGTGCATAATGCAGCTGTCCAGCATCCTCTCTCCACGGTGTCTCCACACTCGAATCCGACCATCGTGGTGCTGCAGACAGAAGCGTGCCTCGTCAGTAAAGACAACGTCATTCCATTCTGCCGTCCACATCCGTCTGTCATCACACCATTGGCGACGGAGACGTCTGTGGTTCTGCGTCAATGGTAGACGAAGCAATAGACGTCTTGCGGACAGACCACTCTGCTGTAAACGGCGTCGAATGGTACGCGCAGACACTGGATGATGCGTTACAGACGCAATGTGCTGTGCTATGGTTCGGGATGTCACTGAGCGATCCGTCACTGCCATGCGCACAATTTGCCTATCAGCACGTGCAGTGGTGCACCGAGGTGAATGCTATCGACCACGTCGGTCCGTCGTACCCTCCTGCATCCAACGGTCACATATCCGCATTACAGTTGTTTGGTTTCGTCCAACACGACTAGCGATTTCTCTGTATGATAATCCACAATCTCGGTAAGCCACTATCCTTCCTCTGTCGAACTCGGATACTTGATAAACGATGTTCGCTGTTGTCTACGAGGCATAACTGATCGTCTTGTGAAACAACCACAAGGTAAACACACGTGCCGAACGTACACTCGTCGAAATCGCCAAGCCTTAAATGGCGCTATGAGGTGGCGCCACAGGCGCGCGTGATGTGCGTCTGCGCTGAAATTCTAATCAGTTGCATATCTCATCGCTGCAAACTCATGGTGTAAATTTCACTTGATTCTGATGCTTCCTTCAGGGTGTTGCATTTACGGTGGCCAGCAGTGTATGTGCAACTAAATACTGTGTGTGTGTGTTTTTTTAAGCAGGTAAAATGTACGTTCATCGACATCATTAGTCGATTGCTCCTCACTGCTAAGTGTCATTACTTCATCTTGTATTTATTTCTTAAGTAACTGAATTCTTAGACATCTCCATCCACAGCGAACTTCAGCTGTTCTTCATGCAATGAGAAGAGGTAGATCGGTAAGGTTCTCCACCTGATCCAACCCCCTACTTGCTGCTGTTCCTCTTGGTCTTCTGCCCGATTTAACCTTGCAAAACCATCTTTTCTACACTATCCCCTTCTCTTCTGGAAGTATTTGTGACTGACACGGGAAAATAAGCCTCAGTGATTCTAAGTTCTTCTATAACGGAAGTATTGGTTCTTCTTTCTGCCCACGGTACGTGGAACATCTTCCGCCAACACCACATCTCGACGGCATTATTTCGCCACTTGACAATAGTTCTCACGGTCCATGTCTCGCAGACGTTCAAGAACACAGGGAACACCGATTCCATCAAGCGGATCTTTGTGTATTTTCCGGTTCAGCCAAATCTTAGTGTTTTTGAACATTGTCGCCCGTCAAAGGACGATCCATCGTTTTAATTAAGTATCATACTTCCTGTGTTATTGATCATAGATTCTAGATATAAACCACAATTCACTTCTCCAGATCCTTTAAGCAACCTGTCAGTTGCCGATTAATAACGGTTAGTTTGATCTTTTTCATGTGTATCTCTAGATCGAAATTTAAACTAATAGTCTTCCTCACTTCATGGAATGACACTAGTGTCATCAGCGAAGCATAGATCGTTGATTTTCCATGTCAGTCATCCAGTGCGCACCTGATGACGTACTCTGCATGGATGTTATAAACTGATGAACCAAAACATTATGACCACCTGTTTAATAGCTTGTTTGTCAGTCTTTGGAACGAAATACCTCACTGATTCGGCGTATCAGAGATCCGGAGGTTAGTTGGTAGGTTTGTGGAGGTGTGTAGCATTAGATGACTACGCACAGGTCATATAATTCCCGTAAATGACGGGCCGCTGATATGCGTACGCGTTGATGGCGCCTGACATCGACCCAGATGGGTCGCGTAGGACTTACATCAGGCGACTTTGGTCGCCGATACAGCAACGTGAGCTATAATTCTCCTCAAACCACTGTAGCAAGGTTCTGGCTCCGAGATACGGACAATTATACTGCTGAAACATGACATCGCCGTCAGGGAAGACTTCAAGCAGGTGGCTCAAAAATGGCTCTGAGAACTATGGGACTTAACATCTTAGGTCATCAGTCCCCTAGAACTTAAACCTAACTAACCTAAGGACATTAAACACATTCATGCCCGAGGCAGGATTCTAACCTGCGACAGTAGCAGTCGCACGGTTCCGGACTGAAGCGCCTAGAACCGCTCGGCCACCGTGGCCGGCGATGCTGGTGGTTCGCATCTGTCAGTTTGTCTTCGATTATTACCACTGATCCCATGTAACCGCAAAAGAGTGTCTCGCATAGCATAATAATGCTCCCAGCAGACTGCGTCCAGCCGCGCTGCAAGTTTCGAGCCATCGCTCACCTCGATGACGGCGTTTGTGGAGACACCCAGAGCTCTGGTGTAGCAAAAAATGTGATTCATCCGAAGAGCCGACACGTTTCAATCGATCGACGGTCGAATCCCGGTGTTCCCATGCCCACTGCAATCGTAATTGATGATTTCGTTAGGTCAATGTGTGAACACGTAGGGGTGGTCTGCTGCGGAGCTCCATGTGCAACAATGTCCGATGAACGGTGTACTGATAAACACTTGTGCGTGCACCAGCATTGTGCTCTTTCGGCAGAGATGCCACAGATCACCATCTATCATACTTTACAGAGCAGACAATCCTCAGAACTCTACGTTTTGTGAAGATTCGTGGACGTCCATTTAGCGCCCATAGGTAGTTTCACTGTCCTCCCTCTTTCCGTAGATGCTCACGATAGTAGCACGTGAACATTCAAAAAGCTTCGCAGTTTTCGAGATACTCGTTCACAGGTTCCGCGCAATAATAACCTGCCCTTTATCAAAGGTGCTTGCTGTATTTTTCCGTTTTCAGCCCATGTCTTTGCTGGGGTGATCCCCCGTTTCTGCCTGCTGCACTTACATAGGGCATGCGAAACCACGATACGGCATCCAACGTCGCAGTGGGCAGTAATGTTTTGGCTTATCAGTGTAGAGCTGAGGTGACAGTATACAACCTTGTCTGACTTCTTTTGTCACCGTCCACCTTTATGGCTGCAGTACGACTGTTATGAAGACTTTTTATCAGAATGAATTTTTCATGAACACCACGACCCTAGGGTCTAGCTGTACATGATTCAGATAGCGTTCCTGTAATACGATTTCTTCATGTTGAGGATTTCCGCCTGATTTCGCGCAGCCCACGTAACGTAACTGACATGAGTGACAGCAAAGTGTGGCAATGGAGCAGGAATTTCGATGCAGGACGTATAGACGTTCATTTAGCAGTCGGTCAGGGAGGGAAGCGAGTGTCAATCGATGTCGGTAACTGAAGAAAACTTCACAAGCCAAGATCGCTAAAAGTTTATTGTATGGCCGGTTTGGACAGAGTATGCTATCAACATCGGATCTTATGCTTTTGAATTTTTACAACATATTATCCATCACTGTTACAAACATAACATCCGTTGATGACAGCATAGCTCTGTCGAAACCGGTCATCTAATAAAAATTTTAGCGATCTTGGCGTGTGAAGTTCCCTTCAGTATCCATACACTGCAGATAGCCGCCACACCGAACATGACAGGAATATACAGGGCGGCCCACTCAAACGTTTCAGCGCAGATATCTATGGAGCAACAATAGATACTGAGAAACTATTTTTCGCGCGTGAGAATCTAAGGCAGGGATTCATGAAAGTAAATACTATGAGACATTCTACAACATAAGGAAATATTGTTTCCAACACAAGTTTGTGTGTTTTTTTTTTAATGGACACCCAGTACTATTTCTTAAGCAATCAATAACGTGAAAAATCACAAAAAGAAAGGCATTGGTTGCATCGCAATATATCGATTACATACAGATAAACTGCAAAGCCAAGTCGAAGCTTTAAATAAAGGGAACGCGCCGCTAATGCACATCCCGAGACGCAATCGTGAGCCCAACGTTGCCCGTAATCGCGATGTAATTGACATACTACGATGTGACAGATGCTGTACTTATTGCTATTTACTAGAAACAATTCAAATGTCCGGTCACACCCAATGAAAAATAAGGATAGGGTTTACTCGCTCGTGCATTAATAATCTTCACTATAATACTAGAATGAATATAACGGTACCGAAATGCCGAATATCACCGGCCAGAGTAAACACAATTAATGGCTGCCCAAGGATCTACGAGTAATAGAGAGGTAAATGTTAGCTGTATGAGGGTGAGTCAAATGAAAACCTTAAATATTTTTTTAAATATTATTTATTGTCCAGAAGTGGTACAAAGCTGTATCAATTTTCAACATAATTTCCCTCACGCTCAATGCAAGTCCTCCAGCGCTTACAAAGTGCATAAATTCCTTTAGAAAAAATTCTTTTGGTAGTCCGCGCAACCATTCATGCACCGCGTGGCGTACCTCTTCATCAGAACTGAACTTCTTTCCTTCCATTGGTCCAAACATATGGAAATCACTTGGGGCAAGGTCTGGTGAGTATGGTGGATGAGGAAAACACTCAAAATGCAGGTCTGTGATTGTTGCAACTGTTGTACGGGCAGTGTGGGGCCTTGCATTGCCATGTTGCAAAAGGACACCTGCTGACAGCAATCCACGTCGCTTTGATTTCATTGCAGGCCACAGATGACTTTTTAGGAGATCTGTGTATGATGCACTGGTGACAGTGGTCCCTCCAGGCATGTAATGCTCCAAAACAACGCCTTTTTCGTCCCAAAAGAGAGCCACTATAACCTTCCCTGCTGATGGTTCTGTTCGAAACTTCTTTGGCTTTGGTGATGAGGAATGGCGCCATTCCTTGCTCCCTCTCTTCGTTTCCGGTTGGTGGAAGTGAACCCAGGTTTCGTCCCCAGTAACGATTCTTGCAAGGAAGCCATCACCTTCTCATTCAAAGTTCCGAAGAAGTTCTTCACAAGCATCAACAAGTCGTTCTCTCATTTCAGGAGTCAGCTGCCGTGGCACCCATCTTGCAGACACTTTGTGAAACTGAAGCACATGACGCACAATGTGGTGTGCTGACCCATGACTAATCTGTAAACATGCTGCAATGTCATTCAATGTCACTCGGCAGTTTTCCTTCACTATGGCTTCAAGTGCTGCAATTTTATGTGGAGTCACAACTCGTTGTGCCTGACCTGGACGAGGAGCATCTTTCACTGAAGTCACACCATTTGCGAACTTCCTACTCCATTCGTAGACTTGCTTCTGTGACAAACACGCATCACCGTACTGAACCTTCATTCGTCGATGAATTTCAAAAGATTTCACACCTTCACTACGCGGAAACCGAAAACAGAACGCTGTTCTTCCCTAGTGCAAGTCACAAGTGGGGCGGCCATCTTTATACTGATACTGCCACGGTATGTGTGCATCTGCACTGTTGCCACCTACAGGCCATTCTTCACGCTGTTTGTAGCACGCTTACCAACTTACAGGATAACGGCGCGAAATTTCGATTTGTTATTACAAATTTAAGGTTTTCATTTGACTCACCCTCGTACGTACATGTACGTCAGTTACATAATTGTACATGATACATACAGTACATGTCACTGAACATTTTTGACGATTGCATTAGAATTGAACTTTTCCACAAGGTGAAACGGTTACAGAAATCCATCGATTTAGGAATTGTTGGTGTAGTACACTGACCGATACTGTTCCGTAGTGTGTACGTAGATAAATAACACATGCAAGAGGAAACCGTTATGTACGTATCAATGCCTGTGTTAGGAAACTCTAGTATTACTTTCCGCCCTCGTGATAACAGTGAAAGTAAGATTATGTACGTCAATCACATCGCGATTATGAGCAACGTAGGGTTCACGCTTGCATCTCGCGATCTGCAATAGCACCGAGTTTCGTTTATTTCTAGCACCAACTTAGCTTTGCAATTTCTCGGGATGTCCCTGACGTACAGCTACGTAACCAACGCCATCCTTTTTCTGAGTTTCCAAAACATTAACTGTGTACAAATTAACAGGGGGTGTCCATTAAAAAAACGTAAGTTTGTCTTAAAATAATATTTGCTTAATTTGAGATTGTCTCATAGCGTTTACTTTCATGAGCCCCTCCCTTAAATTCACACGCGCGAAAGTCGTTTTTCAATATCTAATATTGTTCCAGAGATATCTGCACCGAAACGTTTAAGTGAAAATGGCCCTGAGCACTATAGGACTTAACTTCTACTTAAACCTAACTAAACAAAGGACATCACACACATCCATGCCCGAGGCTGGATTCGATCCTGCTACCGTAGCGGTCGCGCGGCTCCAGTCTGTAGCGCCTAGAACCGCTCGGCCACTCCGGCCGGCAAACGTTTAAGTGAGCCACCCTGCATATCAACCAATGATCTTGTCCAGTGAGTGAATCAGGCGATTCGAGAAAATCGTATATGATGGGCAATTCAGAACAAACGATAAGAAATGTTGTCGTCTGTCATTGATCTTCTTCATAACGAAACTCGGCCGCACATAGCAGCTGCAATAAAGAAGTTCCTGCAGCGTTTTCTGTCGGAAGTGTTTAATCACGCACCGTTCAGCCTGGACTTGGCTCCCTCTGATTTTCATCTCGTTGCTCACATGAACTGCTGGCTATGATGACAGGTTTGGCACACACGACGAGCTGCAGGCCAGTGGAGAAAATTGGCTGCTGCCTTCAGTGGCGAGGGCACTGGAAACTTCATACAACGTTATGATAAATGTTGAAACCTTCCCGTCTCCTCTATACCTTTTGTGTTATTGATAACCTTCCCTTTTACAATAAACTATGTAACCTTCCCTTAGGATTTCTATCTCTTGCTTAATAATAACAAATGAAATCTTCCCTTCGAAATTTATTCTCTTTTTCAATCTTCGCATACAAATTTAATTGCTGCTTATTAAAAGTGATTTTCTGATTATTTCGACAAAACATAGAAAGTGTCGTCGTCGTCGCCCTCAGTCGTTATCTGCAATAACCCAAAACTGTTCCTTACCTTTTTTTTACTGTTACTGGATCGCCATCTGACTGCTACATCGAACTGCGTCATGAATATACTTACTCTGGTTTACTATACTCTGTTAACTGCTGGTGGGCTGTCATAGTAAGTGGCTGTATTTATTAGCAAAGCTGACGTTATTCTTCATTAGCAACGTTGACGTTATTCTTTAATTAATTTGACTGAAGTTACGTAATTCATAGTTACACTTTTTCTTCACAACAATAAAATTTTTGCAAAGTTTTATGTTGATGGTTTTTGGGATGGATTATAATCAGTAATGCAACATTGCTGGCAAAATTTAATTGTATTCCGAAAACGCTTCAAATATTTACTGTTGGTAATGAAATGATTTTACAAACGTTCAAATGGGACCTACTTTTTACAATAATCTTACAACTAGCATTGCGCAAACATACCTTCAGTAGTCTTCAGTTTCGCAAAGAAAATAATTCAATAATATTAGTTCCTCTTATGATAATAGTTAGTTGATGTCTCTGTACATCCGTTTATAATCTCTTGTAAATCACAGCTGGTGGCTGGCAGGCACACTACTCCTCTCAACCTCTCGCTTCAGACCTGCTACAAACTCGCTTCACATCTCGCTTACTGCTGACTTCCTACGAACGCTAAAGTGCGGTCTCTCCTGCCAACAATGCTTTCAGGTGCAGACAATCCCTGCTACCATTACAATATGTATCAATGCGCGGTCTTTCCCGCTCTTTTCTTAAAATGTATCCGTACGCGGTTTCTCCCGGCCTTTTTAAAGATATATCAACAATACTTTGGTGCAGACATTCCTTGCTACCACAATTATTTCCAACATGACAAATATTAATTGTTCCTACTTAATCCTATTAATGAAATATAAACATCTTTCATAAATTGTGATTTGACAATAGACAATAGAAATATACACGTCTTACAATGTCTAAGTCGAATCGCCGACTATGTAGAGAAGTAGCTGGTAGGTGTAGCTAAACGTTGCAAATAAAACCCGTGTGTGTGATCTGAGGTTATCCTAGCGTACAGAAATCTTGAAAATTTCTCGGGTATTCAGCCGGGTAGCGTCGTCCAAAAGGTGCGATATTTCGGCAAGCCGACTTTTGCCATCTTCAGGCGTGAAGATGGCAAGAAGTCGGCTTGCCGAAATATCGGACCTTTTGGACGACGCTACCCGGCTGAATACCCGAGAAATTTTCAAAAAACCCGTCTGATTTTCGCTATGGTTTCCGTTTCGCGACCAATTAGACCTTGGTGGAAAAAAATAGCCCTCCTACACACAAAGCTGCCGGAATTGTCGCCTTGTCTTCCTGACCAGCCTCGCGTGTCGTGTTGTAGGGCGGCCAGGGACGGGAACCTGGACATCCTGAAGGAAGCGACATCCACCCAGTGCAACGCCAGGGATGAAGACGGCATGACGCCCACGCTGTGGGCCGCCTTCGAGGGTCACCTCAACGCGCTCAGCCTGGTCGTCGGCCGCGGGTGAGTCCTCCACACCACCTGTTATATACCTTACTCACCTGCCTGCTACATGGGATGTCATATTCAACTAACTTGCCCTAGGTTACCGTTAGGCGCTTTGACCCGGTTTCAAATAGTTCAGCTCAACACGAGATTTACATATGTTTACGAGAGCGTGCTGATAAGTAATGCCTCCGGATTTTTTATGTGAGACCTCTTACAGCTTTTTAAAAACAACAAACGTTATTAACATTCCACACTTTTGTTCTTGTGTTCGGATTTATTTCTCAACTCGGTTAGCGTGGCAGCGAACACGTTCCCCCAAGCGAGAGACCAGTATTTTGATACCGTTACTGTAGAACGTTTAGTCACAGAGCCACAACCTCACCTCTGCTTACACCGCTTCATCTCTAACAATGAGAAGTCATCGGAGGTGTTCTTTAACCCTTTAACTGCTCTGGACGTGTTAACGCGGGCGCCTTTGTACCTGTCGCTGTGTGCCTTGAACGTGTTTAAGCGCGCCACCAGTCCTTCTACGCCGACACATTCAGAGTAGCAGGTAGCAGGACTGGTGGCGCGCGTAAGCACGTTCAAGGCACACAGGGACAGGTACAAAGGCGCCCGCGTTAACACGTCCAGAGCAGTTAAGGGGCTCCGGAAAGGCTCAAAATCATGAAAAGTTCAATTTTTACTTTTTTGCGTTTTCTGAATCTGCAGACTATTACCTTTTAATAGATATATAATTTATTCAATTCCGAAGACTACAACTATTTTTAAATTTTTTTTGAAATGTGTTCTACATGGGCGTGACCCACTGTGGCGCTGTTAAACTGCTGTCAAATGGTGTTATTATTAACGTCCGTGTTCATCAGGTACATTTTAGTGATGTGAGATAAAGTATGTGTTGTGGCTAACCTGTGATGGTTCAATATATATCGCTGGTGTGATTGTCGATTGTTTCATGTTTATTTACTCTGTCGTTATCTCGAAAATATTCGTAATTAATTCTGTTTCTTGAGTCTCTGTTTTGTTGAAGTATAATAATGAGTAAAAGTAAAGTTATTAGAAATCCTCTGAAGGCTTTTAAGAAAAGGAGAAATGTTGGAAAGCCAAAGGTATGTGTTATTACTGTAAATAATAAAGACGATGAAAATCCCCAACATAGCTTGTGTCCCAAAGAAGAAGACAGTTGGTGTAAATATAACAAAGGACTGCTAACTGGTGAAGTGTACACTCATAAGCATAGTCTGCCTCATGCAATAATGGAGGTGATAAAACCTATTTTCAGAGACTTAGCAGCACCTGAACTGTTGAAAAAGTGTATTCACGGAAAAACTCAAAACCCCAATGAAAGTGTAAATAGTGTTATATGGTCGAGAATCCCCAAGACTGTATTTGTTGGAATAGAAACACTTCACTTTGGTGTGTATGATGCTGTTGCGACTTTCAATGATGGCAACATTGTAAGGTGCAAGGTATTTAGAAATATGGGAATGAAGTTAGGTTCTAACATGGTACGAGCGATGCTTGCTTTAGACAAGGAACGCCTTCGGGCTGCAGACAGGGCTGTAAAGAGTCTAGAAATACAAGCAAGAGTAAACAGGAGGAGGAACAAGAGGAAGCTGGAGGAGGAGTTTGCAGAGGATGAAGATAATCCATCCTATGGACCTGGAATGCACTAAAAAGTTAATCCAATCTTTGTCGCTCGATTCCCAAAACTTTTATTTTCTCATACTAATTACACGTTTTCTAAGTATCTTCCAAACATATTTGTTTCAAACTTTCAGTAAATGTTACACAGTACCTTCTGCATAATTTAACACAGCTTTTTTCCAAAAAACTGTATATTTTTGAATATATAAATAAAAAATTGCAAAAAAAGTTGTGAATTTTCATTACAATTGAAAAAAAATCATCTTTAATAACTGAACTAAAATTTTGTAAAATCCCTGTGTTAAGTTGTAGCCCATATTCCAATAAATAATCTGTAAAAAGTTCAACTTCCTACCTCACATACTTTGTGAGGAAAGATGTAATTTATAAGCGTTATTTTAACATTGCAAGTATAGGGCGTTCCGGAGCCCCTTAAAGGGTTAAGTTTTGGAAGGAGTTGAAAACCCGGTGGGGCGAAGTCGTACTATATGGAGGATAATCGATGACAGTGAACCCAAGAACTTGGACTGTTGCAAATGTCGCAGCATTCGTGTGTACTGCGGCGTTGTAACGCTGAAGGAGAAGGTGCTCCATGTGTGGACGAACTCTTGGAATTTGAATCTCAATTACAGCACGCTGTTTCTCATGTACCAACACACAGCACAAAGAAACTGGTATAGGCAAGCATGTTCAAAGACAGAGGTATGTAAACAGGCAGAACACGGCGCTGCGGTCGCAATGCCTATATGAGACAGTAAGTGTCTGGTGCAGTTATTAGGTCGGTTACGGCTGCTACAATGGCAGGTTATCAAGATTTGAGTGAGTTTCAATGTCGTGTTATAGTCGGCGGACGAGCGATGGGACACAGTATCCCCGAGGTAGCAATGAAGTGGGGATTTTCCCGTAGACCATTTCACGAGTGTATCGCGAATATCAGGAATCCGGTAAAACATCACATCTCCGACATCGCTGTGACCTCAAAAAGATCCTGCAAGAACGGGACCAATGACGACTGGAGAGAATCTTTCAGCGCGAGAAAAGTGCAACCCTTCCGCAAATTGCTGGGCCATCAACAAGTGTCAGCATGCGAACTACACTCCTGGAAATGGAAAAAAGAACACATTGACACCGGTGTGTCAGACCCACCATACTTGCTCCGGACACTGCGAGAGGGCTGTACAAGCAATGATCACACTCACGGCACAGCGGACACACCAGGAACCGCGGTGTTGGCCGTCGAATGGCGCTAGCTGCGCAGCATTTGTGCACCGCCGCCGTCAGTGTCAGCCAGTTTGCCGTGGCATACGGAGCTCCATCGCAGTCTTTAACACTGGTAGCATGCCGCGACAGCGTGGACGTGAACCGTATGTGCAGTTGACGGACTTTGAGCGAGGGCGTATAGTGGGCATGCGGGAGGCCGGGTGGACGTACCGCCGAATTGCTCAACACGTGGGGCGTGAGGTCTCCACAGTACATCGATGTTGTCGCCAGTGGTCGGCGGAAGGTGCACGTGCCCGTCGACCTGGCACCGGACCGCAGCGATGCACGGATGCACGCCAAGACCGTAGGATCCTACGCAGTGCCGTAGAGGACCGCACCGCCACTTCCCAGCAAATTAGGGACACTGTTGCTCCTGGGGTATCGGCGAGGACCATTCGCAACCGTCTCCATGAAGCTGGGCTACGGTCCCGCACACCGTTAGGCCGTCTTCCGCTCACGCCCCAACATCGTACAGCCCGCCTCCAGTGGTGTCGCGACAGGCGTGAATGGAGGGACGAATGGAGACGTGTCGTCTTCAGCGATGAGAGTCGCTTCTGCCTTGGTGCCAATGATGGTCGTATGCGTGTTTGGCGCCGTGCAGGTGAGCGCCACAATCAGGACTGCATACGACCGAGGCACACAGGGCCAACACCCGGCATCATGGTGTGGGGAGCGATCTCCTACACTGGCCGTACACCACTGGTGATCGTCGAGGGGACACTGAATAGTGCACGGTACATCCAAACCGTCATCGAACCCATCGTTCTACCATTCCTAGACCGGCAAGGGAACTTGCTGTTCCAACAGGACAATGCACGTCCGCATGTATCCCGTGCCACCCAACGTGCTCTAGAAGGTGTAAGTCAACTACCCTGGCCAGCAAGATCTCCGGATCTGTCCCCCATTGAGCATGTTTGGGACTGGATGAAGCGTCGTCTCACGCGGTCTGCACGTCCGGCACGAACGCTGGTCCAACTGAGGCGCCAGGTGAAAATGGCATGGCAAGCCGTTCCACAGGACTACATCCAGCATCTCTACGATCGTGTCCATGGGAGAATAGCAACCTGCATTGCTGCGAAAGGTGGATATACACTGTACTAGTGCCGACATTGTGCATGCTCTGTTGCCTGTGTCTATGTGCCTGTGGTTCTGTCAGTGTGATCATGTGATGTATCTGACCCCCGGAATGTGTCAATAAAGTTTCCCCTTCTTGGGACAACGAATTCACGGTGTTCTTATTTCAATTTCCAAGAGTGTATTCAACGAAACATCATCGATGTGGGCTTTCGGAGCCGAAGGCCCACTCTTGTACCCTTGATTACTTCACGACACAAAGCTTTACTCCTCACCTGGGCCCGTCAACACCGATATTGGACTGTTGATGACTGGAAACATGCGGCATGCTCGGACGAGTCTCATTTCAAATTGTATCAAGCGGATGAACGTGTACGGCTACGGAGACGACCCCATGACTGCATGGAGCCTGCATGTCTTCAGGGGACTGTTGAAGCTGGTGGAGACTCTGTAACGGTGTGAGGCGTGTGCAGTTGGAGTCATATGGGATCCGTGATGCGTCTGTATACGACTCTTACAGGTCACAAGTACGTAAGCATCCTTTCTGATCAACTGCATCCATTCATATCCATTGTGCATTCCGACGGACTTGGGCAATTCCAGCAGGACAATGCGACATCCCACACGTCCAGAATTGCTACAGAGTTGCTCCAGGAACATTCTTCTGAGTTTAGACACTACTGCTGGCCACCAAAGTTCCCAGACATGAACATTATTGAGCATATCTAGAATGCCTTGCAACGTGCTGTTCAGCAGAGATCTCCAACCCCTCGTATTCTTACGGATTTACGGACAGTCTTGCAGGATTCATGGTGGTCAATTCCCTCCAGTTCTACTTCAGACATTGTCTACAGCGCTATCGATCTTATGGAGGAACAGAGCTAGCTGAGTTTCACGAGATCTCTACTTTCGGAATCAATCTTGATTTCTGTAGAGCGGCGTTTCGTCTTCAAATACGTCATAGTAGCCGAGCATAAAATGTATTCCATAAATCTAGCTCAGTTTGCCGTCAGCGATGTTAGCCTGTAATTATGTGCTTCTGTCCTACGACATTTCTTGAGAACTGGGATGACCTGCGCTCTTTTCCGGTTACTGGGTACCCTTCGTTGCTCCAGCGACCTACGATTAACTACTGCTAGAACTGCAGCAACTACTTTCGCACAATCTCTGCAGAATCTTACAGAAATCTCATATGGTCCCAATGCCTATCCATTACTAAGCGATTGTAGTTGCTTTTTCTGTTCAAAGATGACTCATCTCAATATGTGTCATTTCTACAATTGACCATTCGTGCTCGTTCCCTTTCACGGTGCTTTGCAACGTTACTACACTTTTTTTGTCGATGTGACTACGTCAAGCAGCACACCGGTAACAACCTGTTCGAACCTTACAGGATTTTTGCCTCTTTGAGTTAAGTGTGGTTCAAATAAAAATAAGTGGAAAGGGTGAGGAATACTTGTTTGCCGGCCGCGGTGGCCGAGAGATTCTAGGCGCTGCAGTCCGGAACCGCGCGGCTGCTACGGTCGCAGGTTCGAATCCTGCCTCGGGCACGGATGTGTGTTATGTCCTTAGGTTAGTTACGTTTAAGTAGTTCTAAGTTCTAGGGGACTGATGACCTCCGATGTTGAATCCCATAGTGCTCAGAGCCATTTGAACCATTTTTCAATACTTGTTTCGGTTACTGTACTAAAGCGTTAATTATATCATCGATCGTCGTTTACAACTCAAATGACATTACACGTACAGTTAGGAGCGCGAGACGTGGAGCCGTTAGGCTTTATCTGCATTGCGTGCGTGTTCACGGCTGCTGCACTCAGGGTGCGGCCGACGAACACGAGAGGAAGCGGGCGTTTCCGTGGTGCGAAAAGCGGGTCGCACAGCTGGCAGACACCCTCTCGTGTTTGGTGGGAGCATACAGACATGCAGACTTCCGCGAATGTCCGAAGAACCGCGTGTTGTCGCGTCACGGCTCAGGTCCTTCACCAGCTTTGGTGACGCAATCAGGACATTGACGACAGTGTGGACTGAAGTCTACTAACCTACCTTTAACGGAGTAGTAGAGAGGAAGTCTGCTAGATCGCTTAGCCCAACCGATTTTGGAACGGAGAGAAGAAGGTGTCTGGCTTCGTAGGAAGTGAATAAGAGTGCAAAACTTAATGATTCAGTTTAAAAACCATTTATTTCCCAATTGTTCAACCTTATTCCTAGAGGTGTCTTTCAGTGGCCTTACATCTTTGCAAATGAATGATTACATCCTACGACTCTGTGTGTTAGTCCTTGCACCAAATCCCGGTTCTGGAGTTCTCCATTTCGCCATCAGAGACAAGTGCTCTATTTGCAACACCCTTCCGAAAATACACAAGTAAATACCTTAACCACAGTGGCAGAAATTGAAGTAAATGATTGGAATCGTTGCTTTTGCACAGGCCTGCTGCAGCATCCAAACTGCTGTCGAGATTGTACTACTGTAGTAACTGAAGATCCATGTAATTTGCCAGCTGAAGATGGGTGCAAACCCGAAATGCATATTGGCATAAATAAAAACGCATTAAAAAGTGGCTGGTTGCTGTATTTTTACATGAAATATCATTATCCACAGCCACGGAGCTCAACAGTCCAAATAAAATGGACAAATTGTTAAAAATATCAAGTGTTATTCATTGAGACTGTACACAGTTCGATCTTTACTAACAGTCAGAAAACTCAAATTGTTGTCGTATACGTGTAGGAAACTCAGTTGGCCTCCCTCGAATGTGTGCGGACTTCTCGTAGTTTTCACTGTCTCGGCATCAGCGTATCACTCTATAGTGATTCCGAGGCTCGGCTCTGGTACCGCGCCGGCCAATGTGGCCGACCAGTTCTAGGCGCTTCAGTCCGGAACCGCGCTGCTGCTACGGTCGCAGGTTCGAATCCTGCCTCGGGCATGGATGTGTGTGATATCCTTAGGTTAGTTAGGTTTAAGTAGTTCTAAGTATAGGGGACTGATGACCTCAGATGTTAAGTGCCATAGTGCTCAGAGCCATTTGAACCGTTTTCTGATACCGCTTCTTCAGATTCCTGGCAATGACTATCTTGACCATCCTGCACTGGCGGTTTGTGTAGTGGTTTTCAGGGCTTTTGTGCGTTTTCCTCCCGTGGAGATCCTTTCCCTGAGTCATCCGAAAGACTTCCATAAGATTCTTCCAGAGGTTCTCGAACATTTTGGCTGTTCTCCAGCGTCTGCTACTCGCCTTAGCGTTTCTTCACCTATCCATTGCAGCATCGCCGCTACGTTAGCAGGGTCTACAAGTCTGACTTCATCTACATCTACATCTACATCTATACTCCGCGAGCCACCTTACGGTGTGTGGCGGAGGGTACTTATTGTACCACTATCTGATCCCCCCTTCCCTGTTCCATTCACGAATTGTGCGTGGGAAGAACGACTGCTTGTAAGTCTCCGTATTTGCTCTAATTTCTCGGATCTTTTCGTTGTGATCATTACGCGAGATATATGTGGGCGGTAGTAATATGTTGCCCATCTCTTCCCGGAATGTGCTCTCTCGTAATTTCGATAATAAACCTCTCCGTATTGCGTAACGCCTTTCTTGAAGTGTCCGCCACTGGAGCTTGTTCAGCATCTCCGTGACGCTCTCGCGCTGACTAAATGTCCCCATGACGAATCGCGCTGCTTTTCGCTGGATCATGTCTATCTCTTCTATTAATCCAACCTGGTAAGGGTCCCATACTGATGAGCAATACTCAAGAATCGGACGAACAAGCGTTTTGTGAGCTACTTCTTTCGTCGATGAGTCACATTTTCTTAGAATTCTTCCTATGAATCTCAACCTGGCGCCTGCTTTTCCCACTATTTGTTTTATGTGATCATTCCACTTCAGATCGCTCCGGATAGTAACTCCTAAGTATTTTACGGTCGTTACCGCTTCCAATGATTTACCACCTATGGCATAATCGTACTGGAATGGATTTCTGCCCCTATGTATGCGCATTATATTACATTTATCTACGTTTAGGGAAAGCTGCCAGCTGTCGCACCATTCATTAATCCTCTGCAGGTCTTCCTGGAGTACGTACGAGTCTTCTGATGTTGCTACTTTCTTGTAGACAACCGTGTCATCTGCAAATAGCCTCACGGAGCTACCGATGTTGTCAACTAAGTCATTTATGTATATTGTAAACAATAAAGGTCCTATCACGCTTCCTTGCGGTACTCCCGAAATTACCTCTACATCTGCAGATTTTGAACCGTTAAGAATGACATGTTGTGTTCTTTCTTCTAGGAAATCCTGAATCCAATCACAAACCTGGTCCGATATTCCGTAAGCTCGTATTTTTTTCACTAAACGTAAGTGCGGAACCGTATCAAATGCCTTCCTGAAGTCCAGGAATACGGCATCAATCTGCTCGCCAGTGTCTACGGCACTGTGAATTTCTTGGGCAAATAGGGCGAGCTGAGTTTCACATGATCTCTGTTTGCGGAATCCATGTTGGTTATGATGAAGGAGATTTGTATTATCTAAGAACGTCATAATACGAGAACACAAAACATGTTCCATTATTCTACAACAGATTGACGTAAGCGAAATAGGCCTATAATTATTCGCATCTGATTTATGACCCTTCTTGAAAATGGGAACGACCTGCGCTTTCTTCCAGTCGCTAGGTACTTTACGTTCTTCCAGAGATCTACGATAAATTGCTGATAGAAAGGGGGCAAGTTCTTTAGCATAATCACTGTAGAATCTTAAGGGTATCTCGTCTGGTCCGGATGCTTTTCCGCTACTAAGTGATAGCAGTTGTTTTTCAATTCCGATATCGTTTATTTCAATATTTTCCATTTTGGCGTCCGTGCGACGGCTGAAGTCAGGGACCGTGTTACGATTTTCCGCAGTGAAACAGTTTCGGAACACTGAATTCAGTATTTCTGCCTTTCTTCGGTCGTCCTCTGTTTCGGTGCCATCGTGGTCAACGAGTGACTGAATAGGGGATTTAGATCCGCTTACCGATTTTACATATGACCAAAACTTTTTAGGGTTCTTGTTTAGATTGTTTGCCAATGTTTTATGTTCGAATTCGTTGAATGCTTCTCTCATTGCTCTCTTTACGCTCTTTTTCGCTTCGTTCAGCTTTTCCTTATCAGCTATGATTCGACTAGTCTTAAACCTATGATGAAGCTTTCTTTGTTTCCGTAGTACCTTTCGTACATGATTGTTATACCACGGTGGATCTTTCCCCTCGCTTTGGACCTTAGTCGGTACGAACTTATCTAAGGCGTACTGGACGATGTTTCTGAATTTTTTCCATTTTTGTTCCACATCCTCTTCCTCAGAAATGAACGTTTGATGGTGGTCACTCAGATATTCTGCGATTTGTGCCCTATCACTCTTGTTAAGCAAATATATTTTCCTTCCTTTCTTGGAATTTCTTATTACACTTGTAGTCATTGATGCAACCACTGACTTATGATCACTGATACCCTCTTCTACATTCACGGAGTCGAAAAGTTCCGGTCTATTTGTTGCTATGAGGTCTAAAACGTTAGCTTCACGAGTTGGTTCTCTAACTATCTGCTCGAAGTAATTCTCGGACAAGGCAGTCAGGATAATGTCACAAGAGTCTCTGTCCCTGGCTCCAGTTCTGATTGTGTGACTATCCCATTCTATACCTGGTAGATTGAAGTCTCCCCCTATTACAATAGTATGATCACGAAACTTCTTCACGACGTTCTGCAGGTTCTCTCTGAGGCGCTCAACTACTACGGTTGCTGATGCAGGTGGTCTATAGAAGCATCCGACTATCATATCTGACCCACCTTTGATACTTAACTTAACCCAGATTATTTCACATTCGCATTCGCTAATAACTTCACTGGATATTATTGAATTCTTTACTGCTATAAATACTCCTCCACCATTGGCGTTTATCCTATCCTTGCGGTATATATTCCATTCTGTGTCTAGGATTTCGTTACTGTTCACTTCCGGTTTTAACCAACTTTCCGTTCCTAATACTATATGCGCACTATTTCCTTCAATAAGAGATACTAATTCAGGAACCTTGCCCTGGATACTCCTGCAGTTTACCAATATTACGTTAACTTTTCCTGTTTTTGGTCTCTGAGGACGGACGTTCTTTATCAACGATGATAATGTTATCTCTGGTAAGCCGTCAGGTATTTTATCGTTTCGCCCAAGGGGGGGTCCCTCTAACCTAAAAAACCCCCGTGTGCACGCCACACGTACTCTGCTACCCTAGTAGCTGCTTCCGGTGTGTAGTGCACGCCTGACCTGTCTAGGTGGGCCCTACAGTTCTCCACCCAATAACGGAGGTCGATGAATTTGCAACCATTATAGTCGCAGAGTCGTCTGAGCCTCTGGTTTAGACCCTCCACACGGCTCCAAACCAGAGGACCGCGATCGACTCTGGGCACTATGCTGCAGATATTAAGCTCAGCTTGCACTCCGCGTGCGATGCTGGTTGTCTTCACCAAATCAGCCAGCCGCCGGAAGGAACCAAGGATGGCCTCAGAACCCAAGCGGCAGGCGTCATTCGTTCCGACATGTGCTACTATCTGCAGCCGGTCACACCCAGTGCGTTCAATAGCTGCCGGAAGGGCCTCCTCCACATTACGGACGAGACCCCCCCGGCAAGCACACCGAGTGCACACTGGCATTCTTCCCCGACCTACCCGCTATTTTCCTGAGGGGCTCCATAACCCGCCTAACGTTGGAGCTCCCTATAACTAATAGGCCCGCCCTCTGTGACTGTCGGGACCTTGCCGGAGAATCGGCCACTGGCCCAACAGGCGAGGCATCCTGTGGTGGCTCGGAAACGATGTCATCACCACTAGGAAGCACCCCGTACCTGTTGGAAAGGGGTAAGGCAGCTGCCACGCGGCCAGATCCCACCTTCGCCTTTCGGCCAGGCACGCGCGAGCCCACCACTGTCCGCCATTCACCCTGGAGTGATGGCTGACCGGTAAGATGCTCACTGCCGGAAGACGCAGCGACATCAGGGGTTCCATGTGATTCCAAGGCCACCGAAGTAGGCATAGGTCTCACCACAGTTGCCCCAACGCCACTACGAGCCGACGCCTGCGCCTCGAGCTCGATGAGCCTAACAGACAAAGCCTCCACCTGCCCCCGAAGAGTGGCCAATTCTCCTTGCGTCCGCTCACAACAACCACAGTCCCTACACATGACTATGTTTACCCTACTCTATACGGTGACAAATTCCCAAGATAATCTTCTGATGAGCTACTCTGATAATCAAGGAACACTCACTGAAATACGAGACGCGAAAACTACGCTAGGTTTTCCCAGAAAAACTATTTAAAGGCTAAGCGCAGCAAATAAGTACAAAAACGCTTTATACAAACAGTACTCGCTGCTGCTGGTGCTCTCGCTCTGGCTGTCACAAGACAACTGCTGATTCAAGTGACTAGTGGCTAACGGCCGCGAAACAAACAAAAGACGGTTTTAGGGCGCTTTCTGTTCTAAACGATCAAGAAAACACTAAAAAATCTAACACGAAAACTACGTAAAGTTTTATCAAGAACTGTTAGTTACTATGCAGAGCAGATAAACACAAATAGAATCCCTTCCTTAGTGGAAGGTCGTAAACAAAATGCAAAATAAACGCTTTATACAAACAGTACTCGCTGCTGCTGGTGCTCTCGCTCTGGCTGTCAAAAGACAGAGCGATGTCACATTTTTCTGATATCTGCCTCACACCACTCTCTGTGCGTTGTCGTAAATACTATTCTCAACAAAGTTTTCTATTTTTCTTGCAGCCATGTCACTTCTTATGTTATCAAAATTCTTTAGCCCTGACATTGCAAACAGCTAGACAGGGTGAAAGTCAATAAAACCGACAAATTGCAGGGACGGATTCCTGACTGTATATGGAGGAGAAAAGGTCCTGTGAACATGTGTCGGGAAATGCTTCGTTCTCGCGGTAGATGGCGCTGGCGAATGAAACTTCCTCCGACCACGTGCCGTGTGTTGCAGGCTGTGAGATTGACGCAGCGTACTGTATAAGCAGGAGAATGGTCTGGTATTAATGTTGGGAACAAGCCGAAATGCTGTCTCTGTACGGCCAAGCAGATGGAAATGGTCGAGAGGCAGTAATATCCTCCCTGCACGCTCTTTTGTCTGAAAGGATCCATGATCAGACAAACGCCCAAAATGAGCTTGAAATGTTATGTAATATGTTTGGTGTTTGTGAGGGTACTTGTTTTTGGTATAGCCGTTCTGCCTCTCGACCGCTTCCATCTGCTTGCCTGTATACAAACGTCATCTCGGCTTCTTCCCGACATGAATACCAGACCAATCTGCTGCTTACAGTACGCTGCTTCAATCACACAACCTGTAACACACAAGGAACACACAGCACATGGTCAGAGGAACTTTCATTCGACAGCGCCACCTACCGAGGCAACGATGCATTGCTCCTAAGACATTGAAAGTTCATTGCGTTATGAACTTCCCTACCGTTTTCTCTAGAATTTAACTCCGTCGCTTTACACATAAGAATATCATTAACAACAGCAATTAGGTCCAAAATATTGCAATATTATCAATTCAGGAGTGCTAAATGTCAGCAGAGCAGTTTCACTGCTATAGTCGAATTTCTATATGCAACTTTCCTGAAAAAAAGTTATAAAATCAGAATGTTGAAACTTATGATTTACTCATTAAATTGCATAGGGCACAAACTAATGAAACAAAATTGTTACACTTCAGTACTTTTAATTTTGTGACTCTAGAAACAGTTCGAAAATTTGTAATTTTCAATTTCAGTTATTTAATTTTTTTGCATTACGAAGCTGATTTGTTGGGTGATAGCTAGGAGGGTCAAGAAACTAATCTAAAATTTTGTGCTATACGGATGAGTAGGGTTTGAGAAATGTACAAATATAAGTTGTGGAAAAACGTTTAAAATCTCTCAAAAATCAACATTATTTTTAAACACACACTTTAAAACATGCCATATTACTCAGTACTTTCTTTGTAGATTCTTGTCTCTCCCATTTCTTTTTACGCTTACGCCACCTTCATTTTTTTCTGAGAACATACATGCATTTAGATTCACAGACCTTTTATTCGCCTAACATCAAGAGTTTGTAGAGTTACAATGCACCAAAACCCTGTTTCTGGATCCATTTCCTCCAGGATTAATTTGGAAGATAGACAGAGTGTTCCAGGAGGAATGGCCAGTATTCAGCAATACGACAGGGACGCCCATTTTAAGCAAAAATAAACTTCATATGAACATATGCTCTATTCCGAATGGTTCCCGAAATAGAACACATTTATTGTGACATTGTTATTTATTTTCTGCATTACTCAATAAATTTTGATTTTTACACATGTACAACAGTTAGTAAATATTACAACATCCATTTCATAAAATATCAATTGAAAAATACGTATTTTTAACACATTCACCTCTAAGCGTTATTGCGCACGTCACATTACAGCTGTTGTACAGTTCATAATAAATGTTCGAATATTCCACCGTCAACTTCTGTGCATTTTTGCGGTCTTGGGCGAACATGTGTTGCATTCCTGGGTGTCTCTTTACGTTCCCTAATGATGGTAGCAGCACCTATCTTTTATACGTCTCAGACTTCACGTAACCCATAAACAAAAATATAGTGGTGTAAAGTCTGTCGATCTTGGTGGCCATTTAATTGCACTACCATGGTCAGTCCAGCGTTTAGAATACGTGCTGCTATGATGTTCCCTCATACGTCTGGTAAAATTACAGCAAGCTGAAATAGAGAGAGGAAGATTGAGAGCGGGAGGGTGATGTATACATGCTTAGGATAAACTCCTTCCCTCGAAAATTTCTCTCCTTCATACCTCCTCTGTGTTACCACAGATGACGTGTCACTGATCGCATTTGTACTAACATTGCAGTACAACTACACGCGAGGTGCCTATTTGCTTCCACCGTCCTGAGTGGAATGCATGAGTTCTAAATAATGTTTACCAACCTGTAGTCTTCTACAGCTGTTGTCCCTGCGTAGAAAACAGCACGTAGGTCGTGAATCCATTATCTTGAGGTTGTAATAAATTTTTAGCGATGAACTGATATTTTAATAATAATTAAATTTCCAATTTGTTTGTTTGTACGGCATGTCACTCGCTTTTTATTAGCAAAATACGAGAAACTGCAAAATTATATCCCACTTTGTAAATCACAAATAATCTCCAGCCTTCACATTTTCATAAAACAAATCAATGAACTAATTATTTGCGTAATTACTATCAAACTGGTCTCAAATGCATGTCCACATAACCAGAAATTGCAGATAAAGTCTTAACTGACACCGACCGTGGCAGACAACATGTCTGTCGTCCAAGGCTGCCGAACCAGCTCTGATCTTACAGCCGAACCACTTCGCTCGCTATCCAAGTTAGGCGCAATCCGAAAATCTCCGAAGAGCTTCGTCTGCCTTTCCGTTTAGCAATATTTACTATTCTGCTGGTAATTAACGCTTTTGAAATAATGGAATGACAACCTGCTGTTCAGAGATGCTTTCATGTGAAATACCAGTAAATTCACTGTTTAGTTTTCTAATATTAATCACAGAAAATTATCATTTTGGCGTGCAACTTCCGAACGCAGAAGCCAATCCCGGAGAAGGACCACAATGTAGGCAGTCTTTCTCACGATACCTGTACCTAACAAACCCTCTGTCATCGGTACCCCACACCATATTGCGTCATCTTCCCACTGCTGCTTTCTTAACGACTCGAAGAAGAGCTTCTATAGCTGAAAATAATGTCTGTAAAGCCAGAAATATTACAAAATGTATAATAAAAGTGTTCTATCTCGGAAATCATTCGGAATAGGGCATATTTCCATTTGAAGTTTATTGCTTCAAATGAGAGGTCCTGTCATATCCATGAATACTAACCATTCCTCCTGGTATATGCTGTATTATCATCACTGAAATCAGAAATGCCGTCCAATCTGCCAACAGATTTAAGAATGTTGGGAAAGTTATTTTGGGGCACTGTATTGAGCGATTCATCTACGTTCTGTACTGAACATAATTCACAAGTGAATCCAGAGAAATGTGTAGAGAATCAAAGTTGTGGCATTCAGTCTGGAAACTGAACATTATTTAGTCTTGGGAAGGATGTGGAGAACCTCTATATCTCCTTATGTTTGAGTTCGGAATATGTTCTAAGATTATTGAACAGATCGAATATGGAGCTTGGGTTTATATCATGTGTTCGGTTCTCAGTGATTTGCGCTATCAAATCGCGTAATCTTTTGCTCCTGAATCACGCTGCAGTTTACGGAAAAGCGCGTGTTGTTTTGCGTTGTGTCGCCGCACGCCTGCAAACGCCGGAAGCAAGGCGTGTTGACAGCTGTCACGGCCCACCGGGAGCAGATTGGTCAACACCAGTGGAGGGGCGCGAAGCGTGCCACGGACAAAGCAACAGGCGGACAATTCTTTCGCAACGCAACCGCCCTGGCGCTCTTGACACGCATTTCCGCTATCGCTCTACCGCGTTACTACCACGCATGTTCACTTGTGTGCAAAACTAAGGATGAAAGTAACTTTTGTGTGAGGTGTCACTTGTTAAATACACGAATGGCCATTACAATTGCTACACCAAGAAGAAATGCAGATGATAAACGGGTATTCATTGGACAAATATATTATACTAGAACTGACGTGTGATTATATTTTCACGCAATTTGGGTGCATAGACCCTGAGAAATCAGTACCCTGAACAACCACCACTGGCCGTAATAACGGCCTTGATACGCCTGGGCATTGAGTCAAACAGAGCTTGGATGGCGTGTACAGGTACAGCTGCCCATGAAGCTTCAACACGATACCACAGTTCATCAAGAGTAGTGACTGGCGTATTGTGACGAGCCAGTTGCTCGGCCACCATTGACCAGATGTTTGCAATTGGTGAGTGGTCTGGAGAATTTGCTGGCCAGGGCAGCAGTCAAACATTTTCTGTATCCAGAAAGGCCCGTAAAGGACTTCAACATGCGGTCGTGCATTATCCTGCTGACATGTAGGGTTTCGCAGGGATCGAATGAAGGATAGTCACGGGTCATAACACATCTGAAATGTAACGTCCACTGTGCAAAGGGCCGTCAATGCGAAGAAGAGGTGACCGAGACGTGTAACCAATACCATCACGTCGGGTGATACGCCAGTATGGCGATGACGAATACACGCTTCCAATGTGCGTTCACCGCGATGTCGCCAAACATGGATGCGACCATCATGATGCTGTAGACAGAACCTGGATTCATCCGAAATAATGACGTTTTGCCATTCGTGCACCTAGGTTCGTCGTTGAGTACACCATCGCAGGCGGTCCTGTCTGTGATGTAGCGTCAAGGATAACTGCAGCCACGATCTGCGAGCTGAAAGTCCATGCTGCTGGAAATGTCGTCGAACTGTTCGTGCAGTTGTTGTCTTGCAAACGTCCCCATCTGTTGACTCAGGGATCGAGACGTGGCTGCACGATCCGTTACAGCCATGCGGATAAGATACCTGTCATCTCGACTGCTAGTTATACGAGGCCGTTGGGATCCAGCACGGCGTTCCGTATTACCTTCCTGAACCCACCCATTCCATATTCTGCTAACAGTCATTGGATCTCGACCAGCGCGAGCAGCAACGGTGCGATACGATAAACCGCAATCGCGATAGGCTACAATCCGACGTTTATCAAAGTCGAAAACGTGATGGTACGCATTTCTCCTCCTTCCACGAGGCATCACAACAACGTTTCACCAGGCAACGCCGGTGAACTGCTGTTTGTGTACGAGAAATCGGTTAGAAACTTTCCTCATGTCAGCACGTCGTAGGTGTCGCCACCTGCGCCAACCTTGTGTGAATGCTCTGAAAAGCTAATCATTTACATATCACAGCATCTTCTTCCTGTCGGTTAAATTTCGCGTCTATAGCACGTCATCTTCGTGGTGTAGCAATTTTAATGGCCAGTAGTGTATTATATCTGGATGAAATCTGGACCATACATAGAAAGAACTACAGCGTGGTACACACGGTAACTGAAAGAAATACCCTAAGAGATGAACGGAAGTGAGACTTTTAGTGAGAGACAATAAGTACGCTGAACTCACTGCAATTCGTGATGGTTCCCTGGACACACACCCTGTTGTTAACGGGTTGTCTTATCCCCGCAGACATCAATAATGCTGTGCAACGTGCCAGCCCATTCGCCGAATATCCTCCCGTTCTAGAGCTCCTCCACCTGTGCTTTCAATGCAGTCGCGCATCGTCGTACGTAAGTATACACTGGTAAGCCAAAACATTATGACCATTGCCCAACCGCAAGACCGCTACGGTCGCAGGTTCGAATCCTGCCTCGGGCATGGTTGTTTGTGATGTCCTTAGGTTAGTTAGGTTTAACTAGTTCTAAGTTCTAGGGGACTAATGACCTCAGAAGTTGAGTCCCATAGTGCTCAGAGCCATTTGAACCATTGCCCATTGCGACGTTGGATGTCAACTGGTGGCGTTCCGGGCACGTGACACGGTACCAAAAGTGTGTAAGCGGAGCGCCGGCCGGTGTGGTCGTGCGGTTCTAAGCGCTTCAGTTTGGAACCGCGTGACCGCTACGGTCGCAGGTTCGAATCCTGCCTCGGGCATGGATGTGTGTGATGTCCTTAGGTTAGTTAGGTTTAAGTAGTTCTACGTTCTAGGGGACTGATGACCTCAGATGTTAAGTCCCATAGTGCTCAGAGCCATTTGAACCATTTGTAAGCGGAGCAGACAGGGAGGGGGAATGAACCTAGCGAAGTTATGGGCTGCACATTGGGAAATCCATTGAGATAAGTGACTTCGACGAAGGTCAGATTGCCTCGCGGAATTAGCCGAGCGGTCTATGCGCTGCAATCATGGACTGTGCGGCTGGTCCCGACAGAGGTTCGGGTCCTCCCTCGGGCATCGGTGTGTGTATGTTTGTCCTTAGGATAATTTAGGTTAAGTAGTGTGTAAGCTTAGGGACTGATGATCTTAGCAGTTATGTCCCATAAGGTTACACACACTTTAAAAAACAAAAAAACCGGTCAGATTATTGTTACTCAGAGCCAGTGAACGAACATCTCGAAAACGGCGAAGCTGGTCGACTGTTCACGTGCAACTGTTGTGAACATCTAAGGAATGAGATAAAAGGAAAAAACTACCAATACGTGCTAAATGGTTGGACATCCACGACTCTTCACATAACGTGGGGTTCGGAGGCTTGTCCGTTCTGTAAAGTGAGATAGATGATGATCTGTGACATCTCTACCGAACGAGCACAGTGCCGGTGCAGGCACAAGTATTTCAGAGCACTGCGTTCATCTTACGTCGTCGATCATCGAACAGGCCACATCTAGGTGTTCACACATTGACCCAACGACATCGTCAGTGGCTACGGGATCATCGAGATTCGACCGTAGATCAATAGAAATCTGTCGGCTCTTCGGGTGAATCTCTTTTTTACTACACTAGGTCGATGTTTGTTTCGACAAACACCGTCATCGAGATGAGTGGCGGATCGAAACGTGCGGCACACCACGGGTGCAGGCTGGTGGGAGCATTATTGTACATGGGACCTGTGGTAGTAATCGAAGACACGCTGACAGCTGCAAACCACGTGCATCCTTCCATGCTTGATGTCTTCCCCGACGACAGTGCCATCTTTCAGCAGTATAACTGACCGAGTCTCGAAGCCAGAATCGTGCTACAGTGGTTTGACGGACATTATAGTGAGCTCACGTTGATGTCTCGGGGACCAAATTCGCCTGATGTAAATATGGTCGCTATCGGGCGCCATCACCGCTGTACGCATATCAGCGACCCGTTATTTACGCGAGTTACGTGAGCTGTGCGTAATCTATCGCCACATACCTCCACAAACCCACCAACAAACTGTCGGATCCCTAATACGCAGAATCAGTGATGTATTTTATTCCAAAGACGGACAAAGAAGCTACTAAGATGGTGGTCATAACGTGTTGGCCCATCAGTGTATAGTTAGGGCGGAATGCACCGCTGAAAACACGCACATGAGGAAAGGATAGAGCATCGCAATGACGTTTATCGGTGAGTGTACCAGGGTCAAAGATTTGGAGGTCAGTATCCTCATGCTACATTACTGCTCACCGAACACCCATGTTCGACAGTAATCCTGGGTGCATTACGGGGCGAGAGGTGGGAGCACATACGAGGTGTGGCTAGAAAAAAACCGGACTAGTACTGGTGAAACAATAAAACGAATGCAATAAGGCTGAAAATCGCGTGGCCTGTCACGTGACTCTCGCTCCGCCTACTGCTCGAGTTTCATCTGCCTCCTGCACTCAGTCTGCCCGTGGCGTCTGTTTTAAGCAGTTGACTTTTTGTCTGTGCGTCGAAAAATGTTGAGTGTACAGAAAGAACAGCGTGTTAACATCAAATTTTGTTTCAAACTAGGAAAATCTGCAAGTGAAACGTTTGTAATGTTACAACAAGTGTACGGCGATGATTGTTTATCGCGAACACAAGTGTTTGAGTGGTTTAAACGATTTAAAGATGGCCGCGAAGACACCAGTGATGACACTCGCACTGGCAGACCATTGTCAGCAAAAACTGATGCAAACATTGAAAAAATCGGTTAACTTGTTCGACACTTTCCTTGTCAACTCCTGTTAACTCAGACACTGCTCTGATTGTTAAACGGCGATCTTGTCGAACAAGTTTACCGATTTTTTCAATGTTTGCATCAGTTTTTGCTGACAATGGTCTGCCAGTGCGAGTGTCATCACTGGTGTCTTTGCGGCCATCTTTAAATCGTTTAAACCACTCAAACACTTGTGTTCGCGATAAACAATCATCGCCGTACACTTGTTGTAACATTACAAACGTTTCACTTGCAGATTTTCCTAGTTTGAAACAAAATTTGATGTTAACACGCTGTTCTTTCTGTACACTCAACATTTTCCGACGCACAGACAAAACGTCAACTACTTAAAACAGACGCCACGGGCAGACTGAGTGCAGGAGGCAGATGAAACTCGAGCAGGCGGAGCGAGAGTCACGTTACAGGCCACGCGACTTTCAGCCTTATTGCATTCGTTTTATTGTTTCACCAGTACTAGTCCGGTTTTTTTCTAGCCACACCTGGTAATCCACCCAGGAACGCTGGCGAATATGATCGTTTTGGTGGTCTTTGTGTTATGGTATGGGAAGGTATAATGTTTCATGGGTATATTGATGTCCAAATCTTTGAACACGGTACACTCAGTGCTCAACGTTACTGTGACAGTGTATGCCTCCCTCACGTGCGTCTTTTCAGAGATGCATCCGGTCTTGGATTCATTTTTATGCATGACAATGCGGACCGTATCGAATAGCGCAGGTGGAGGTGTGCTTGGAACGAGAGGATATTCGGCGTATAGTTTGGCCTGCTCATTCCCCAACTTAAACCCCATCACGTACGTGCGAGATGCGTTCGGGAAACGTATTGCAGCACGTTCAAACTCTTCAGCGACCACCCAGCAGTTGTCAAGCGCACTAGTCGAGGAGTGAACCGCCCTACCACAAGAACTCCTTACCGCCCTACTGGGCAGCATGGGAGCACGTTGCAGAACATGCACTGCCGCCCAGTGTGATCACAGTCCCTATTGAGAACAATGTCCCGCAGTTTGTAGTATCCAGCGGAGAAATCATAAATCGCGGTAACTACAGCGTAATTATAAGGTTTCAATTACTATGAATGCAATTTCTTTCCTTCATCACCTTTAGTTTTATTGGATTGTGGAAATGTTCCCGTTTTCCTGTGTCACCTTGTACTTAATAGATCAGCATTGGATGAGCGATAAGCAAACCACTTCCAATTTATGTTTTAATGATAATCTTATCTTCCCTTTTAAGTATTACAGCATTGATTCCCAACCTTTCTGAGACCATTATCCCTGAGTGCAATTACACTTTAGCTAGTACAGCTCCCCGTTATGAGAGGTAGATCCTGTATAAACAATAAATTGACACTTTCATGTTTAAAAAGGCGAAAAATAAGTGATATTTATTTTTTGTAGGTCTGTTATTAAACTACTAACTAATGAATCAATGAAACAATTGGTGAAGTTTATTTCTAACAACGTTTCTTCTTATAGTATGGGGAAGTAATTCTCAGTGGATCGCGAGTGGTACCTGCAACTTCTCAGAAACGAAAGCTAACTAGCCACATTGAGGACAGAAAAAATTGTTGCAAAACATGCTCCCTCTGCAACGCTCCTCTCTCTAGCGACACTTGATTCACCCACACCTTGCAACGCCATTTAAAATCCCCATTTTTTTTAAAAAAATCTTAGCCCTACTGTTTGTAAACTAATTGATTGCTGGACACCTCACTTTTGAACATGCATAAATCGGAAGACTTCAGGATGCCAGTGCTTTGAGTCTGGCCATCACCACGGACAATGATAATAATAACAATAATAATAATAATACATTGCAGGCCCTACGACACTGTAGCAGCGATTACACAGTTACCGTTGTGATGTGCTGTCAACTAGTTCGTTTATTGTTGCGGAGTGAATAAAGAAGAAATTCCTGGTCTACCTGCAACTCGGAGAAGATATTTTCATGGGATCCTTAAGCATACAAGATGTATGTGTCTCAGTTTTACTGTCAGATGCATGGTACAAAGTACGTGTGAGTGGGTAGACAATGTGAGGAAGATGTTGCTCATAAATTCGTTTCACAAGCTGTAACCTGTACCACACTGAGTCACGCATTAATACCCGTATTAGAAAAAGAAATATAATTATTGGCGACTTATGAAATAGCGATAACAGTAATGATCTATTAAAAATAATTTAGTCTCGTTACTGAAATACAATTGAACACTTTTGTTTTTATCCCGCAGAAAATTACATTTTACCCCTCAGTAGGTAATTACCCCAGATTAGAAGCCGCTTTATTAGGACAAACGGGCTACGACGATGAATTCAAGACAAAAACGAATAACCTAGTATCTGATTTCTTTTTTCTTTAGGAACAAAAATTTGTATCATTTGCGTCAAAAAATGTGATCTATAGAAAGCAAAGATTTCAAATCCTTTATTAAGTTTTCCAATTTCTGAGAAGGTGAAGAAGAAATGTGATCCACATGAATTAAATTTTTAATCTATTATTAATTTAACTACACCCTAGGAAAGAGATATAATTCCGTTTCTTCTGCAGTTAAGTCCTTAAGAAGGAACTACAGTCTTTGTACAAACAGATTTCTGGAGAGGGCAGCCACAGCTCAGAGACGTTATGAATAACAACATTCAACACTCAATAAACATTCAAACTATCAACAAAAAAACAGTTGAAAGGTAAAAAATGATTAGGTGTTTCCAAATGCCGCTTACCTGTATTAAGGTACTTTACTCGCGACTACCGGGTCCACGTCAGTATAGGCGCATCTTCAGGTGTATAATGGTTACATCTCCATACTGTAGATGAAAAATTACGGAATCTCAGCTTTCAGGAAGTAGTCCTTGCTAAGAGCCAAGCCACGTTTGTGGGTTGTCTTAATAAAACTGTACACCCAAAAGATGCTTGTCATAATGTACAAAGCATCTCTGGTTGGTTGATTTGGAGGAAAGGACCAAACAACAAGGTCATCCGTCCCATCGGATTAGGGAACGATGGGATAAGAAGTCGGCCGTGCCCTTCCAAAGGCACCATCCCGGCATTACCCTTAAGCGATTTAGTGAAATCACGGAAAACCAAAATTAAGATGGCCGGACGCGGATTTGAACTGCCGTCCTCCAGAATGGGAGCATGACTGTTGAATGAACGAGGCCGGATAACACCCCGATGAATATATTGTAAGATCCGGTGGACACCAGTTGTATAAAACCTGTATAAATAAAACCTGAAATCCCGTGTAATGTTCGTACTTCCGCCGTCTCGCTAACAGGCATGTTGCTAGCCTCCACGGGCTGCTAAGACCACATCGGCCTGTTAGCAAGACGGCAAAAGTACGCATATCAGACGAAATTTTAATTTTTATTTGTACTTTTTTTTACGCAGAATAAGGATCATCGAACCACCTTCAAATTATTTCTCTATCGTTCCACCCTAGAACAGCACGCTGGAAAAACGACATTTAAAGATTTATTTCTCTTATTTTCTTCTGATGACCACTTCTCCCCATGTAGGTGGGCGCCAGATATGTTCGCAATCGGAGGAGAAAGTTGGTGAATGAAATTCCATAAGAAGGTCCTGCCACAACGAATATGCCTTTGTTTTAGTAACTGCTCACCAATTAGTGTATCATGACCGTGGTACTGTCTCCCGTATTTTGCAGTTATAAGAACCGAGCGTCACGTCTTTGAACTTCTCCGACGTCCTCCCTCAGTCCCATCTATTACAGATTCCGCATCGCACAGCAGTACTCCAGTCCCTGTTGCACGTTCTAAGTTTTCTGCCAATAAAACGCAGTCTTTAGTTTGCAATCCCCGCCACATTATCTATGTGATCGTTCTAGTTTAAGTTATTCGTAACTGTAACCTGTAAGTATTTAGTTGAGTTGACAGTCTTAAGATTTGCATGATTTATCGAGTAACCAAAATGTAGCGGATTTCTTTTAGTACTCATGTGGACAACTTCACAATTTTCATTATGTAGAGTCAGTTGCCACTTTTTGCGCCATTCACATATCTAGTTAATATTGTGGAAGCAATAAAATTATAGCGACTTGGTATCCATCATTTTAAAATGCAAATATCCCATCTTTCATAAAATTGTATGCCCTTATGTATTATGCCCATGGCCTCTAGATGGAGAAGTAAATTGTCGAAACTAGGGGCAGCTTAATAATGTTTCTAGCAGTTTTTGGTAGTATACATGAAAACAGACTCAGTTGAAATTTCAGTAGTAGTAACTTCAGTAGTTTTGTTATGGTTTTAAAGGTTCCACCGACACTCGTATAATTAATGAAGTAGCTGAAAAGGTAGCACTGATTCTTCAAGGAAGCGCTCGTAAACGGGTTGACTACTGCGCCACCTCGTAGTGTGTAAATAACTGTTTTTTTTTTTAACTCTTTAAGGAAATCTGTAGCGCTGTCCAACTCAGGATAGCTGGACAGAAATACTATCGTACGTGAGTTCAAAATCTTGGCATTGACAGAGCTATCGTTTCGGCTGCACTTGAAGAGTTAGCAGACAATAGCGGTATCAGCTCCTAATCTTGCCGAGTATGAATCGTTGTTCTCGTAACTGTTTCGTAAGGAGCGGAAAACCTTGCAAGCGCGGCGTGTCTCGAATGCTGACAGATAATCAGGAGGAAACGTGAGAGGTTGCTGTGTCTGCACTCCTTCAACACTGTGACAGCTCCCAAGCGACGCCAGTATTCGTCAACACATGCCGGTCTGCTCCTGCTTTGCAAAAGAATATTTGAGTGTTTGGCGAGCGCCTCTGTACATGCTGTACAAGGAGCGTTTGAAAAGTCCGTGCAAAGTCCGAGAGATGGCATCACTAGCGCGCATCGAGGTCATGTTTAGTTAGTACCATCTCTGGAAAGAACGCACGCCAAGTTTCAGCCATATTGGTCTATTTCTTTGTGTTTGGCATTCGTGTGAATCAAAGAAGTCGAGTGCTTGTCAAAAAATAGACGAAAAAGAATTTCGTGTGGTGATTAAACATTACTTTACGAAAGGCGAAACTCCTCAGGAGACTATAGAAAAGTGTGATAAACATTATGGTGACTCTGCACCTACGATTAGAACAGTTTATAAGTGGTTTCAAAATTTTCGGAGTGGCCATATGGGCACAAGTGATGCTGAACTTTCTGGACGCCCTGTGAAGGCTACAACTCCAGAAATCATTGATAATATCCATGATATGTTGATGGATGACAGAAGAGTTAAGGTGCGTGAGATTACTAGTGCTGTGGGCATCTCGAATGAACGGGTACATAATATTTTGCAAAAACGTTTGGACATGATAAAGCTATTCGCAGGATGGGTTCCGCGATTGCTCACGCTTGACCAAAAACGGAATCGTGTGAAGTGTTGCAAGGATGGTTTTCAGCTGTTTAGGAAGAATCCGCAGGACTTTAAGCGTCGTTTCGCCACTGTGGATGAAACATTGATACATTACTATACTCCTGAGACCAAACAACAACAATGGGTTACCAAGGGAGAATCTGCACCAAAAAAGGCGAAGATCATTCCTTCGGCTGGAAAGGTTATGGCGACTGATGATGATGATGATGATTAGTGTT
This sequence comes from Schistocerca nitens, assembly GCF_023898315.1. NCBI lineage: Eukaryota > Metazoa > Arthropoda > Insecta > Orthoptera > Acrididae > Schistocerca > Schistocerca nitens. The sequence continues at coordinate 223,591,288 of NC_064615.1, read as the reverse complement.
GTTTAACGTCCCGTCGACAACGAGGTCATTAGAGACGGAGCGCAAGCTCGGGTTAGGGAAAGATGGGGAAGGAAATCGGCCGTGCCCTGTCAAAGGAACCATCCCGGCATTCGCCTGAAACGATTTAGGGAAATCACGGAAAACCTAAATCAGGATGGCTGGAGACGGGATTGAACCGTCGTCCTCCCGAATGCGAGTCCAGTGTGCTAACCACTGCGATGGCGACTGCCTTTTGGGATTCGCAAGGGATAATCCTCATCGACTATCTGGAAAAGGGTAAAACTATTACAGGTGCACATTATTCATCGTCATTGGACCGTCTGAAAACGGTGCTGCTAGAAAAACGTCGGCGATTGGACGGCAAAAAAAGTCAGTTTCCATGACGACAATGCACCAGTACACAGCTCAGTGGTTGTGGTAACTCGTTTCACATCCCCCCTGTTCTCCAGACTTGGTTCCCTCAGACTACTGTTTGTTCCCCAATTTGAAGAAATGGCTGGCGGGACAAAGATTTTATTCAAACGAGGATGTGATTGCAGCAACTAAAATTTCCTATTATTCGGAAGGGATCACCAAATTAGAACGGCGTTGGACGAAGTGTGTAAGTCTAAAAGGAGACTGCGTCGAAAAATAAAAAAGGTTTACCCCAAACACGTAAGTAGTTTTTATTTTTGCACGGACTTATCACACGCCCCTCGTATGTGTAGCAAAAAATGCTAATGTTCCTGCATTTGATAAGACTTATGTACACTTACATTCCTTCTAATGGACGGCGTTAAGTCTTGTTCTGTGCCTCGTACCTTTTCAGAACGATGCACAGTGTGTTGAAGTGTTAAGAGCTCACACATTCTAAACAAACTACTGCGCCAGGCAAGCACTTCACAATATTTTTCGTGTCATTTGCAGTCTCAGACATTAGCGGCAACGTCTGCGATGGTGCCAAGAGCATAGAGAATGTGCCAACAAGGAGTGGGGTCGCGTGCTTTTCTCGGATAAGCAGTCATTCTGGAAGCACCTTCATATGGCGTGAGCTGGGAACACGTACTGTATTCAGAAACCCTGTCGAACATGATAGTTTCGGTGGTCCAGGTACTATGATGCAGGGAGATATGATGTTGCATGGGCGTACTGACCTCCAAATCTCTGAACACGGTACACTCACCTGTCAAAGTGATAGTGACACTGCACTGCTGTTATGCTTCCCAGTGTGCGTCTTTTCAGGGGCTCTGATGAATATTTATGCACTATGCGCGACCACATAGAACAGCGGAGCTGGAGAAGCTTTTGGAACGAGAGAATATTCGGTGTATGTTCCCCTGACTTACACACTATCGAGCAAATGTGAGAAGCAGTTGGAAGTTGTCGTTCAGGACATCCACATGCACCAACGACCGTCGTGCACTCGTCAACCGTGCTGGTAAATGAATGGAACACCCCACGACAAAGCCGGCCGGTGTGGCCGTGCGGTTCTAGGCGCTTCAGTCTGGAACAGCGTGACCGCTACGGTCGCAGGTTCGAATCCTGCCTCGGGCATGGATGTGTGTGATGTCCTTAGATTAGTTAGGTTTAAGTAGTTCTAGGTGACTGATGACCATAGATGTTAAGTACCATAGTGCTCAGAGCCATTTGAACCCCACGACAAGAAATACTTACCAACTGTGTGGCCAGTACGGGAACGTGTTGGAGAGCACGCATTGCCGTCTGTGATGATCACACATCCTGTTAAGAGCCATGTCACGCTTTTTCTACTGTCCAGGGGATCATAATAAATCGCGGTGACATCAGTGTAATTATTGTCTTTGAATAAGACTGTTATTTCTGTTCGCTTCACTGCGTATTTTTCTCGGTTATCTTCTGTTCTGTACTGTAGCAGTTCCTTCTGTTATACAGGGTGGTCGGAAATTCCCGTTACAGACTTCTAGGACTTGTAGAGGAGAGTGAGTACATGTTGTGGTCTTCAGTCCTGAGACTGGTTTGATGCAGCTCTCCATGCTACTCTATCCTGTGCAAGCTTCTTCATCTCCCAGTACCTACTGCAACCTACATCCTTCTGAATCTGCTTAGTGTATGCATCTCTTGGTCTCCCCCTACGATTTTTACCCTCCACGCTGCCCTCCAATACTAAATTGGTGATCCCTTGATGCCTCAGAACATGTCCTACCAACCGATCCCTTCTTCTGGTCAAGTTGTGCCACAAACTCCTCTTCTCCCCAATCCTATTCAGTACCTCCTCATTAGTTATGTGATCTACCCATCTAATCTTCAGCATTCTTCTGTAGCACCACATTTCGAAAGCTTCTATTCTCTTCTTGTCCAAACTATTTATCGTCCATGTTTCACTTCCATACATGGCTACACTCCATACAAATACTTTCAGAAAAGACTTCCTGACACTTAAATCTATACTCGATGTTAACAAATTTCTCTTCTTCAGAAACGCTTTCCTTGCCATTGCCAGTCTACATTTTATATCCTCTCTACTTCGACCATCATCAGTTATTTTGCTCCCCAAATAGCAAAACTCCTTTACTACTTTAAGTGTCTCATTTCCTAATCTAATACCTTCAACATCACCCGACTTAATTCGACTACATTCCATTATCCTCGTTTTGCTTTTGTTGATGTTCATCTTATACCCTCCTTTCAAGACACTCTCCATTCCGTTCAACTGCTCTTCCAAGTCCTTTGCTGTCTCTGACAGAATTACAATGTCATCGGCGAATCTCAAAGTTTTTATTTCTTCTCCATGGATTTTAATACCTACTCCGAATTTTTCTTTTGTTTCCTTTACTGCTTGCTCAATATACAGATTGAATAACATCGGGGAGAGGCTACAACCCTGTCTTACTCCCTTCCCAACCACTGCTTCCCTTTCATGCCCCTCGACTCTTATAACTGCCATCTGGTTTCTGTACAAATTGTAAATAGCCTTTCGCTCCCTGTATTTTACCCCTGCCACCTTCAGAATTTGAAAGAGAGTATTCCAGTAAACATTGTCAAAAGCTTTCTCTAAGTCTACAAATGCTAGAAACGTAGGTTTGCCTTTCCTTAATCTTTCTTCTAAGATAAGTCGTAAGGTCAGTATTGCCTCACGTGTTCCAGTATTTCTACGGAATCCAAACTGATCTTCCCCGAGGTCGGCTTCTACTAGTTTTTCCATTCGTCTGTAAAGAATTCGTGTTAGTATTTTGCAGCTGTGGCTTATTAAACTGATTGTCCGGTAATTCTCACATCTGTCAACACCTGCTTTCTTTGGAATTGGAATTATTATATTCTTCTTGAAGTCTGAGGGTATTTCGCCTGTTTCATACATCTTGCTTACCAGATGGTAGAGTTTCGTCAGGGCTGGCTCTCCCAAAGCCGTCAGTAGTTCCAATGGAATGTTGTCTACTCCGGGGGCCTTGTTTCGACTCAGGTCTTTCAGTGCTCTGTCAAATTCTTCACGCAGTATCGTATCTCCCATTTCATCTTCATCTACATCCTCTTCCATTTCCATAATATTGTCCTCAAGTACATCTCCCTTGTATAGACCCTCTATATACTCCTTCCACCTTTCTGCTTTCCCTTCTTTGCTTAGAACTGGGTTTCCATCTGAGCTCTTGATGTTCATACAAGTGGTTCTCTTATCTCCAAAGGTCTCTTTAATTTTCCTGTAGGCAGTATCTATCTTACCCCTAGTGAGATAAGCCTGTACATCCTTACATTTGTCCTCTAGCCATCCCTGCTTAGCCATTTTGCACTTCCTGTCGATCTCATTTTTGAGACGTTTGTATTCCTTTTTGCCTGCTTCATTTACTGCATTTTTATATTTTCTCCTTTCATCAATTAAATTCAATACTTCTTCTGTTACCCAAGGATTTCTACTAGCCCTCATCTTTTTACCTACTTGATCCTCTGCTGCCTTCACTACTTCATCCCTCAAAGCTACCCATTCTTCTTCTACTGTATTTCTTTCCCCCATTCCCGTCAATTGTTCCCTTATGCTCTCCCTGAAACTCTGTACAACCTCTGGTTCTTTCAGTTTATCCAGGTCCCATCTCCTTAAATTCCCACCTTTTTGCAGTTTCTTCAGTTTTAATCTACAGGTCATAACCAATAGATTGTGGTCAGAGTCCACATCTGCCCCTGGAAATGTCTTAGAATTTAAAACCTGGTTCCTAAATCTCTGTCTTACCATTATATAATCTATCTGATACCTTTTAGTATCTCCAGGGTTCTTCCATGTATACAACCTTCTATCATGATTCTTAAACCAAGTATTAGCTATGATTAAGTTGTGCTCTGTGCAAAATTCTACCAGGCGGCTTCCTCTTTCATTTCTTAGCCCCAATCCATATTCACCTACTACGTTTCCTTCTCTCCCTTTCCCTACACTCGAATTCCAGTCACCCATGACTATTAAATTTTCGTCTCCCTTCACTCTCTGAATAATTTCTTTTATTTCATCATACATTTCTTCAATTTCTTCGTCATCTGCAGAGCTAGTTGGCATATAAACTTGTACTACTGTAGTAGGTGTGGGCTTCGTATCTATCTTGGCCACAATAATGCGTTCACTAAGCTGTTTGTAGTAGCTTACCCGCGTTCCTATTTTCCTATTCATTATTAAACCTACTCCTGCATTACCCCTATTTGACTTTGTGTTTATAACCCTGTAGTCACCTGACCAGAAGTCTTGTTCCTCCTTCCACCGAACTTCACTAATTCCCACTATATCTAACTTTAACCTATCCATTTCCCTTTTCAAATTTTCTAACCTACCTGCCTGATTAAGGGACCTGACATTCCACGCTCCGATCCGTAGAACGCCAGTTTTCTTTCTCCTGATAACGACATCCTCTTGAGTAGTCCCCGCCCGGAGATCCGAATGGGGGACTATTTTACCTCCGGAATATTTTACCCAAGAGGACGCCATCATCATTTAATCATACAGTAAAGCTGCATGCCCTCGGGAAAAATTACGGCCGTAGTTTCCCCTTGCTTTCAGCCGTTCGCAGTACCAGCACAGCAAGGCCGTTTTGGTTATTGTTACAAGGCCAGATCAGTCAATCATCCAGACTGTTGCCCTTGCAACTACTGAAAAGGCTGCTGCCCCTCTTCAGGAACCACACGTTTGTCTGGCCTTTCAACAGATACCCCTCCGTTGTGGTTGTACCTACGGTACGGCTATCTGTATCGCTGAGGCACGCAAGCCTCCCCACCAACGGCAAGGTCCATGGTTCATGGGGGGGAGTGAGTACATCGTATTTTGAATATTAACCAATGTCCGGAAACGTCACCCTACGAGACTATAGAGCGTCAAAGTTATAGGCGCGGGCGTCTGTAAACGTACGTATAGACGGGGTGATTCCGTGATGATGTTACAGACTTTCTAGGATGATGTGGGAACTAAAATTGTATTAATTTGAAGTAAGGATCCCTGTACCGGAAACGAACGAATCGGAAGTTATAAACGAAAACCGTTCTGATACCTCTGACAGTTGAATACATGTACCGGTTCTTGTATTGCGAAGAGTGTAGGGCTCTAAAGTGCGTACCTTTACAGCTATTGAAACGTCCCCTTAGAAAAATTATACATGACTGTGCTTAAACTGACACACAATATTTTTAGCGCAACGCAATCTGACTTTCAAAAATCCCTACAAAAAAATGGCCCTGACTAACAATAACCTATACCTTTCATGAAGCACTTACCTCACAAAAATCTTCGTTACCCGAACTACTGCAATACAGCGAGCGCCACTACTGCCAGCTAAATAAAAGATTCAAACTACGGAAGGCACTAACTACTGATAGGCATAGTTAGCAAATGAAAGATTTTAATAGAGAACAAACACTGTATTTACCTTAATAGTCATAATATATATAGCAGTTCATGACATCCAGTCTTACAAATTTCAAAACTCCGCCATCTCTCTCCCCACATCCACCACTGCTGGCGGCTCACATCCAACTGCGCAACGCTACGCGCATCCAGCTGCCCAACACTACAATGGCAGACAACAATGCAAACTAGCCACAGACTGCACATAGCACAGCCAGTGATTTTCATACAGAGCGCTACGTGGTGTTGCCAATAAGAAAACCTAAACAGCCTACTTACACTATGAACGCTTCTTCACAAGGGAACCTCCCTATCGTACCCCCTCAGATTTAGTTATAAGTTGGACAGTGGATAGGCCTTGAAAAACTGAACACAGATCAATCGAGAAAACAGGAAGAAGTTGTGTGGAACTATGAAAAAAATTAGTAAAATATACGAACTGAGTAGTCCATGCGAAGATAGGCAACATCAAGGACAATTGGAGTCAAGGAGCGCCGTGGTCCCGTGGTTAGCGAGAGCAGCTACGGAACGAGAGGTCCTAGGTTCAAGTCTTACCTCGAGTGAACATTTTAATTTTTTATTTTCAGTTTATGTGACAAAATCTTATGTTTTCATCACTTTTTTGGGACTGATTATCACATCCACAAGAAAACCTAAATCGGGCAAGGTAGAAGAATCTTTTTACCCATTCGCTAAGTGTATAAGTTAGGTGGGTCGACAACATATTCCTGTCATGTGACGCACATGTGGTCACCAGTGTCGTATAGAATATATCAGATGTGTTTTCCTGTGGAGGAATCGGTTGACCTATGACCTTGAGATCAAATGTTTTCGGTTCCCATTGGAGATGCACGTCCTTTCGTCTACTAATCGCACGGTTTTGCGGTGCGGTCGCAAAACACAGACACTAAACTTATTACAGTGAACAGAGACGTCAATGAACGAACGGACAGATCATAACTTTGCGAAAGTAAAGAAAGTAAAATTTTCAGTCCAGGGAAGACTTGAACCAAGGACCTCTCTTTTCGCAGTTGCTCACGCTAACCACGGGACCACGGCGCTCCTGAGCTATCAATCTCCTTGATGTTGTATATGGACTACCCAGTTTGAACATTTTACTAATTTTTTTCATAGTTCCACACAACTTCTTCCTTTTTTCTCGATTGATCTGTGTTCCGTTTTTCAAGGCCTATCCACTGTGCCAACTTATAACTAAATGTGAGAGGGGAGCGATGGGGAGGTTCCCTCGTCAGTAGAGGAGATGTGTTTCACACTAGCGAAGATGAACGAATGGTCATAGCTCCTCAGGAATGCTATTTAGAGCCCACGTTTATTAGGCATTTTTTTCTCGTTTTTGTCCACACTACCACAACTGAAAGTTACCAAGCCTACGCTCTACGCAACACAAGAACCGGTACATGTATTCAACTGTCAGAGGTTTCAGAACGGTTTTCGTTTATAACTTTAGACTCGTTCGTTTCCGTTACAGGGATCCTTACCTCAAATTAATACATTTATCGTTCTCCATCGTCGTAGAAAGTGGTGGTGGTGGTTAGTGTTTAACGTCCCGTCGACAACGAGGTCATTAGAGACGGAGCTCATGCTCGGGTTAGGGAAGGATTGGGAAGGAAATCGGCCGTGCCCTTTCAAAGGAACCATCCCAGCATTTGCCTGAAGCGATTTAGGGAAATCACGGAAAACCTAAATCAGGATGGCCGGAGACGGGATTGAACCGTCGTCCTCCCGAATGCGAGTCCAATGTGCTAACCACTGCGCCACCTCGCTCGGTGTCGTAGAAAGTCTGTAACATCATCACGGAATCACCCTGTGTATACGTACGTCTACAGACGCCCGCGCCTACAATTTTGACGCTCTGTAGCCTCGTTGGATGACGTTTCCGGACACGAGTTCCTATTCAAAATGCGGTTCACTCACCCCCCTCTACAAGTCCTAGAAGTCTGTAACGGGAATTCCTGACCACCCTTATCTTACTTTCCTCCTTAAGTTCTGCACACCAAAGTCTTTATATTTTTAAAGGGAAATCAAGGAAAGAGACACAACTGAAATTTGGTAAAGTCGTGTCTATTAGTACTTTATTATATGGGACAGGAAGTTGGACGCTGAGAAGTAAAGATTTACTGCAACCAGAAGCATCAGAAATGAAATTTCTAGCCCGCATCTCGTGGTCGTGCGGTAGCGTTCTCGCTTCCCACGCCCGGGTTCCCGGGTTCGATTCACGGCGGGGTCAGGGATTTTCTCTGCCTCGTGATGGCTGGGTGTTGTGTGCTGTCCTTAGGTTAGTTAGGTTTAAGTAGTTCTAAGTTCTAGGGGACTTATGACCACAGCCGTTGAGTCCCATAGTGCTCAGAGCCATTTGAACCATTTTTTTGAAATTTCTAAGATCTGTGAAAGGCTGAACTAGGAAAGACAAAATTAGAAACAAAGTGATAAGGGAAGAATTAGGAATCCAACAGACAACCTAATACAAAGAAAAATGGAGAGAACATGTACTTCATATTTCAAAAAAAATGGTTCAGATGGCTCTGAGCACTATGGGACTTAACTTCTGAGGTCATCAGTCCCCTAGAACTTAGAACTACTTAAACCTAACTAACAGATCCATGCCCGAGGCAGGATTCGAACCTGCGAACGTAGCGGTCGCGCGGTTCCAGACTGTACCGCCTAGAACCGCTCGGTCACTGCGGCCGGCTTCATATTCCACCACGAGGACGTCCTAAACCAGGAATTTATTTTAAACCATGGGGCAAAAGTGTGCGAAGACCGAAGATGAGTTGGTGAGACCAGAACAGGTCCTAGGCCTAAGCCTGGAGAGGCAGACGCAGAAGAAGAAGAAAGTGTTAGTGCAGAGCATAGACGTCTTTTTACAGCATCAGTTTCCGTGTGAAAAGGGGTAAACTTTGTCTTTTCTGGCGAAATAAATTTTTTAAAGTAACAGTATATCACCTTGTACAGTAGAATGCGCTATCTTTTGATTTTACTTTGACTCAAAAGAGGAAACATAACGTGTTTTGCACTTAACATACTGCTGTAAAAAGGCACTGCACTAAGTCGAAGATTGTAAATGCTCAATTGCCCACCTCAAGATGTTGGCGTGAACCATTGAAACAACGAACAAGCGACTAACGCGGTAACCTGTTCTATTTAAACCTAGCGTGGAGCGCCGCGTTGTAAAAGTCTTAGGGCTGAATGAAACAACAGTAATAGTGGGGAAGTTAGGCTCTGACTCGCCGTGTTTGTTGACGGCCACTCCTCCCGGAGCGCAGCACACTCTCGACTCTGGAAAGAAGAGACGCAGCGCCTCGTCTGCGCGGCGACCTTGAACCGGGCTACCTCCCGCCGTATTTCCCTGGGAAGTAGCGCAGACGGGAGCGGGCGCCGTACGTCTCTTGTTCCCTTCCGGCAGTCCCCGCGTCCGCCTAAGGAGCCAGCTCCGGAGGATGTGCAGCGCAAGAATTCACAGAGACGGTGGCACGTTACTTAGCGCTCCTTGCGGTGTCACGCGGTACTACTAGCACCCGTATTCTGTGTGGTCATTCTGCAGTTGTTCAGAAAGGGAAATAGTTGGCGTATGGTTCTGTGAGCTGCACAGTCGCTGAATTTCTTTTGGATATCATGCCTGCCGTGTGCACAAATTATACACTACTGGCCATTAAAGTTGCTACACCGCGAAGATGACGTGCTACAGACGCGAAATTTAACCGACGGAAAGAAGATGCCGTGATATGCCAATGATTAGCTTTTCAGAGCATTCACACAAGGTTGGCACCGGTGGCGACACCTACAGCGTGCTGACACGAGGAAAGTTTCCAACCGATTTCTCATACACAAACAGCAGTTGACGGGCATTGCCTGGTGAAACGTTGTTGTGATGCCTCGTGTAAGGAGGAGAAATGCGTACCATCACGTTTCCGACTTTGATAAAGGTCGGATTGTAGCCTATCGCGATTGCGGTTTATCGTATCGCACCGTTGCTGCTCGCGCTGGTCGAGATCCAATGACTGTTAGCAGAATATGGAATGGGTGGGTTCAGGAGGATAATACGGAACGCCGTGCTGGATCCCAACCCCAACGGCCTCGTATCACTAGCAGTTGAGTTGACAGGCATCTTATCCGGATGTCTGTAACGGATCGTGCAGCCACGTCTCGATCCCTGAATCAACAGATGGGGACGTTTGCAAGGCAACAACCATCTGGACGAACAGTTCGACGACGCTTGCACCAGCATGGACTATCAGCTCGGAGACCGTGGCTGCGGTTACCCTTGACGCTGCATCACAGACAGGAGCGCCTGCGATGGTGTAATCAACGACGAACCTGGGTGCACGAATGGCAAAACGTCATTTTTTCGGATGAATCCAGGTTCTGTTTACAGCATCATGATGGTCGCATCCGTGTTTGGCGACATCGAGATGAACGCACATTGGAAGCGTGTATTCGTCATCGCCATACTGGCGCATCACCCGGCGTGATGGTGTGGGGTGCCATTGGTTACACGTCTCGGTCACCTCTTGTTCGCATTGACTGCACTTTGAACAGTGGACGTTACATTTCAGATGTGCTACGACCCGTGGCTCTACCCTTCATTCTATCCCTGCGAAACCCCATATTTCAGCAGGATAATGCACGACCGCATGTTGCAGGTCCTGTACGGGCCTTGCTAGATCCAGAAAATGTTCGACTGCTGCCTGGGCCAGCACATTCTCCAGATCTCTCACCAATTGAAAACGTCTGGTCAGTGGTGGCCGAGCAACTGGCTCGTCACAATGCGCCAGTCACTACTCTTGATGAACTGTGGTATCGTGTTGAAGCTGTACCTGTACACGCCATCCAAGCTCTGTTTGACTCAATGCCCAGGTGTATCAAGGCCTTTATTACGGCCAGAGGTGGTTGTTTTGGGTATTGATTTCTCAGGATCTATGACCCAAGTTGCGTGAAAATGTAATCACATGTCAGTTGTAGTATAATATATTTGTCCAATGAATACCCGTTTATTATCTGCATTTCTTCTTGGTGTAGCAATTTTAATGGCCAGTACTGTATAAAAAGACGAGGGCTAATAGAAATCCTTGGGTAAAAGAAGAAATGTTGAATTTAATTGATGAAAGGAGAAAATATAAAAACGCAGTAAATGAAGCAGGCAAAAGGGAATAAAAACGTCTCAAAAATGAGATCGACAGGAAGTGCAGAATGGCTAAGCAGGGATGGCTAGAGGATAAACGTAAGGATGTAGAGGCATATATCACTAGGGGTAAGATACTGCCTACAGGAAAATTAAAGAGACCTTCGGAGGAAAGAGAACCACTTGTATGAATATCAAGAGCTGATATGGAAACCAGCTGGAAGGCAGAAAGGTGTAAGGAGTATGTAGAGGGTCTATACAACGGCGATGTACTTGAGGGCAATATTGTTAAAATGGAAGAGGACGTAGATGAAGATGAGATGGGAGATACGATACTGCGTGGAGAATTTGACAGAGCACAGAAAGACGTAAGTCGAAACAAGGCCCCAGGAGTAGACAACATTCCATTAGAAATACTGATAGCCTTGGGAGAAAGAGCCCTGACAAAAATCTACCATCTGGTGAGCAAGATGTATGAGACAGGCGAAATACCCTCAGACTTCGAGAAGAATACATTAATTCCAAATTGTCGAACTACCAGTTTAATAAATGACGGCTGCAAAATACTAACACGGATTCTTTACAGACGAATGGAAAAACTGGTACAAGCCGACCTCGGGGAAAATCTGTTTGGATTCCGTAGAAATGTTGGAACACGTCAGGCAATACTGCCTCTACGACTTATCTTAGAAGATAGAATAAGGAAAGGCAAATCTGCGTTTCGAGAACTTGTAGATTTCGAGAAATCTTTTGACAATGTTGACTGGAATACTCTCTTTCAAATTCTGAAGGTGGCAGGGGTAAAATACAGGGAGCGAAAGGCTATTTACAATTTCTACAGAAAGCAGATGGCAGTTATAAGAGTCGAGGGCACGACAGGGAAGCAGTGGTTGGGAAGGGAGTGAGACAGGGTTGTAACCTATCTCCGGTGTTATTCAATCTGTATATTGAGCAAGTAGTAAAGGAAACAGAAGATAAATTTGGAGTAGGAATTAAAATCCATGGAGAAGAAATAAAAACTTCGAGATTCGCCGATGACATTGTAATTGTGTCAGAGACAGCAAAGGACTTGGAAGAGCAGCTGAACGAAATGGACAGTGTCATGAAAGCAGGATGTAAGATGAACATCAACAAAAGGAAAAGGAGGATAATGGAATTTAGTCGAATTAAGTCAGGTGATGGTGAAGGAATGAGATTAGGAAATGAGACACTTAAAGTAGTAAAGGAGTTTTGCTATTTGGGGAGCAAAATAACTGATGATGGTACAAGTAGAGAGGATATAAAATGTAGACTGGCAATGGAAAGGCGAGCGTTTCTGAAGAAGAGAAATTGGTTAACATCGAGTACAGATTTAAGTGTCAGGAAGTCTTTTCTGTAAGTATTTGTATGGAGTGTAGCCATGTACGAAAGTGAAACATGGGCGCTAAATAGTTTAGTCAAGAAGAGAATAGAAGCTTTCGAAATGCAGTGCTACAGAAGAATGCTGAAGTTTAGATGGGTAGATCAGGTAACTAATGAGGAGGTACTGAATAGAATTGGGGAGAAGAGGAATTTGTGGCACAACTTGACTAGAAGAGGGGATCGGTTGGTAGGACGTGTTCTGAGGCATCACGGGATCATCAATTTAGTGTTGGAGGAAACCGCGGAGGGTAAAAGTGGTAGAGGGAGACCAAGGCATGAATACACTAAATAGATTCAGAAGGATGTAGGTTGCAGTAGTTACTCAGAGATGAAGAAGCTTGCACAGGATAGAGTAGCATGGAGAGCTACATCAAACCAGTCTCTGGGCTGAAGACCACAACAACAACAACAAACTACATAAGGGACGATCCCGTAAAATACGGTACTTCCGGTTACCGTAACCCATCTGCTCTCTCGCCTACTTTAACAGTGACGTGGTATGATCAACGGAGTATGCCTCGCAGCCTTCTCAAGGCTCCGCCGTAGCGCCACTGTCGCAGAGGTTTAGCTGACCGCTGCGTCATCTGGCAGCTGTGCTGGTCAGCGGCGCCAGACGCGTGACGCGGGCAGGGCCTCCAGCTCTCCCCCACCACCACTTTCCACCCCTCCACCCTCTCACTGTGCAGCAGCAGCGGCCGTGTGGTTCCGGAAGCAGCAGCACGCTCCAGCTGACGCGCCTTCCGGCTGCGGCTAGCTAGCGCCAACCCGGCGGCTGCTGTGGCCTTTGTTGTGGCAGCTCCAAGTTACGTAACGACACGCTATCTTCCGAACAGAGGGTGCACACCGGGAGCCGCAAGTAGAAGTGATGCCTTAAAAAATGCCCATCTACATGTAGAGTCCACAGAGTTGCACACTGTCTAAACTTGCAAGTTGCAAGATACCAAAGTCAGGTCTGTAACTAAACTCCGCAAGCAGCCGAAGCCATCGGCACACGGGACGAGTTAACTGACGTTGACGAAGTGATCCACTAGTTTTGTGACGTCACTCCCTGCTGTTTCACGCTGAGGAGTCCACGGAGTTGCACAGACTGTCTAAACTTGCAAGTTGCAAGATACCAAAGTCAGGTCTGTAACTAAACTCCGCAAGCAGCCGAAGCCATCGGCACACGGGACGAGTTAACTGACGTTGACGAAGTGATCCACTAGTTTTGTGACGTCACTCCCTGCTGTTTCACGCTGAGGAGTCATTTCGGCACGTGAAACGCAAAATAAGTTATGCGATATTTCGGCAAGGTACCACATTAGTACAACCAGTAGGAAGCAAGAACGCTCCCTACGTCACACGCAGAAAGCAAGACACCACACTGTATTTGTCGTGTTCAATAGAGGCCCATATTCGGTGGGTTTTATTTTATACGTTACACTCTATGAATAGATGGTGTTTATAAGCACCAGGTTATTGAATTGAAAGAATCGTTATTCGTACGATTTGTAGCGCTTAAATGACGGGATACGTCACATTTGAGGGCTCTTGCCCACTCATCCCTAATAGGGTGCCTTCGGGATGCAGCGTTTTCGGAATGCTATAAAACAGTTTCAAACAAAAAACATTAGTATTTTATTTCCAGAAAAACAAATTGACAATACTTAACTTTACTACAGCAAATGTCGCTAGCGAGAGGCGACGTGAAAACATAACAGTTCTTGCTATACACAGAGTCCAAGGGAACACATGATACTGAGAGCGTTGCACTGATCACGTCGCAGACTGGGGTCGATAATGTGCAGCCGAGGCCGTGCGGTTCTAGGCGCTACGGTCTGGAACCGCGCGACCGCTACAGTCGCAGGTTCGAATCCTGCCTCGGGCATGGATGTGTGTGATGTCCTTAGGTTAGTTAGGTTTAAGTAGTTCTACGTTCTAGGGGACTGATGACCTCAGCAGTTAAGTCCCATAGTGCTCAGAGACATTTGAACCATTTTGCGCAGCCGAGGCTAGTAGGAGCTGCGTTTATATGTAGCTGTTGTAGGGGGCGTGCGTGGCGCGGCGTGGTCTGATTCCGCTCACCATTGGCTTCCGTTTCTTCACTGCCTTCTCTGGTCTTTCGTTTCGCATCGTCGTTTCGGCGTTTGTGGTCACACCAGAACAACATTCGTGGTTAAGGAATTCTCGTATTTAGCCTTTTTCACGTATTACGACAGTAAGCCGTTTTAAGGCAATAAGCCATAGAAGTTTCACGAAGATGTTTCGTTCGTGTTAGGACTTGTTATGGTCAAATGTTGGTAACATTTCGGCAATTAAAGTGTTTAGAACACTGTAAGATGAAACAGAAGGCCGACTGAAGCTGACTTTCAGAATAGCGTAGTTGGTTGAGGCGCTACGATCCCGAAGAGACGGTGGTTTGGAAGAAGGTTTGCGTCTCTCTATGTCCAATTTCTTTTTCTTATCTGTGGCCGCGTTCGCTGTGGCGCTGTCCGCAGGTTTAAAAGGACAGAGCAAGTGTTGGAGCTTCGTCACCCTGCAAACTCCGAAGATGGTTGGACGGCATACAGCTGAAATGTTAGAAGAGGCTGGCTCTGAGCACTATAGGACTCAACTGCTGTGGTCATCAGTCCCCTAGAACTTAGAACTAAAACCTAACTAACCTAAGGACATCACACACATCCATGCCCGAGGCAGGATTCGAACCTGCGACCGTAGCAGTCGCACGGTTCCGGACTGCGCGCCTAGAACCGCGAGACCACCGAGGCCTGCCTGTTAGAAGAGGAAGTGAAATTTATGCGGCCCCATGCCCGTAATTTTATGGAACAGTCCAGTATCAGTTTGAAGAGAGCCAGAGCACGTAATGAATATTTTCAAACAGCAAGTGCGCCCAGGGCCATCTGTTGAGAAATCTCAAAACCATTTATTTGTCACTGTGATCAGTGGTCTTTTGCGAGGCACCCGATTCCTAATGTCCACGACGAGCAGCTTCCTTCTCAGAGTTGCCTCGGGAGCTGGCTGTGATGGCTTTGCATTCCTGACAGCAGCTATCACTGTCGGTTTTGGAAACCGACTGTCAGTGACAAGGTGGCACACTCATCTCCGAATAGGATCTTCCTACAACCACTTTTCTTAGGCCAAGTTACATGGATGCGAGTGATACGTGTTCTTACAAGGGAACCTCCCCATCGCACCCCCCTCAGATTTAGTTATAATTAGGCACAGTGGATAGGCCTTGAAAAACTGAACACAGATCAATCGAGAAAACAGGAAGAAGTTGTGTGAGACTATGAAAAAAAATAAGCAAAATATACAAACTGAGTAGTCCGTGTGCAACATAGGCAACATCAAGGGTAATGTGTGCACAGGACCGCAGTGGTCCCGTGGTTAGCGTGAGCAGCTGTAGAGCGAGAGGTTTTTGGTTCAAGTCTACCCTCAATCGAAAAGTTTGCTCACATTATTTTTGCAAGTTATGATCTGTTCGTTCGTTCATTGACGTCTCTGTTCACTGTAATAAGTTAAGTGTCTGTGTTTTGCGACCGCACCGCAAAACCGAGCGATTAGTAGACGAAAGGACGTGCCTCTCCAATGGCAACCGAAAACATTTGATCCAGGAAAACACGTCTGATATATTCTATACGACACTGGTGACGGCATGTGTGTCACATGACAGGAATATGTTGTCGACCCACCTAACTTGCACACTTGGCGAATGGGTAAAAAGATTTTTCTACCTTGCCCGATTTAGGTTTTCTTGTGGATGTGATAATCACTCCAAAAAAAGTGATGAAAACATAAGTGTGTGTCACATAAACTGCAACAAATGAATGCAACAGTTTCACAGTTGCACCGTTTTCTCTGTGCTCTGTCAAAACATATGTTTTTAACGTTTTCAAATTTTTCCGTGTGTAGACCGTCAAATCCTGCATATGTCCAATCAAATCTGAACATGTCCTGGAATTTTGGAGAGCGAAATTGATTATGTGTGAGTGCCTGAACTCTGATAATTGTCTGAAAATAAAAACTTAAACTTTTTGCTCGAAGGTTGACTTAAACCAAGGACCTCTCGCTCCGCAGCTGCTCACGCTAACCACGGGATCACTGCGCTCCTGTGCACACATTACCCTTGATGTTGCCTATGTTGCCCACGGACTACTCAGTTTGTATATTTTGCTTATTTTTTCATAGTTCCACACAATTTCTTCCTGTTTTCTCGATTGATCTGTGTTCAGTTTTTCAAGGCCTATCCACTGTGCCAAATTATAACTAAATCTGAGGATGGTGCGATGGGGAGGTTACCTTGTTAGTACACACGTTGTATAGTCCATTTTGATACGCAGATTTGATTACTCCTCTCACGGTGTAGTCATGACGAATGCCAAAACACGATAACTCCTTACCGCCATTTTGTTACATCTCTACGTCGATCCATCTTGATACGTGCGTTGGCGCCATACAAACGATGGGCGTAAACAAGGTCTGTTCAAAAAATTCCGTAAGTTTGTCCACGAAGTTTTTCTACGCTCATATCTCAACTTATTGTGCATAGTCTCCTTCGAAGTACTCTCCTCCGCAACTGATGCACCGCTCCCAACGCCGTTTCCACTTCCGGAAGCAGTCTTGGTAAGCCTCTTGCTGGATCGCCCGAACCGCCGTCTGCGAATTTTCTTTTATCTCGTCTAATGTTGCAAATCTTCGTCCTTTCAACGGGGTTTTTAGCTTTCGAAATTAAAAAAAAAAATGTCCGCAGGGGCCAGGTCTGGAGAGTATGGAGGATGAAGCAGCATAGTGATTTCGCTTTTTGTGCAATAGTCACGCAACAACAGGAATGAACGTACGGGTGCGTTCTCGTGATGCAAGAGCCATGATTGCCTCGACACTTTTCAGGCCGTTACCTTCCCACATTTTCTCTCAGATGTTTCATGACGTACCAATTGTTGCCATCGATTGGCAGTTTGCTCCTGTGGCACGAATTTCGTTGACGTTCCTGACATGAGCATCGTCGGTAGACGTCGGAGGGAGTCCTGAACGCCGGCCGCTGTGGCCGAGCGGTTCTAGGCGCTTCAGTCCGGAACCGCGCTGCTGCTACGTTCGCAGGTTCGAATAATGCCTCGGGCATGGATGTGTGTGATGTCCTTAGGTTAGTTAGGTTTAAGTAGTTCTACGTCTAGGGGACTGATCACCTCAGATGTTAAGTCCCATAGTGCTTAGAGCCAATTGAACCATTATTTGAGTGTCCTGAACGACGGTCATCTTTAACTTTAGTCTGGCCATTTTTACACCGTGTGAACCTTTCGTAACACGGAGTACAGCACAAGCACTCATCACCGCAGGCATCTTGCATCATTTGGTGTATCTGTAAAGGTTTTCTTGTTTCACGCAAAATTTAATGCAGACGCGGTGCTCCTCTATCTCTGTTATATCGAAATTCGCAAACCGTGCGACACAAAGTTCTACTCAATGCAGCACTTAACAATTATTACCAGACATACACTCCTGGAAATTGAAATAAGAACACCGTGAATTCATTGTCCCAGGAAGGGGAAACTTTATTGACACATTCCTGGGGTCAGATACATCACATGATCACACTGACAGAACCACAGGCACATAGACACAGGCAACAGAGCATGCACAATGTCGGCACTAGTACAGTGTATATCCACCTTTCGCAGCAATGCAGGCTGCTATTCTCCCATGGAGACGATCGTAGAGATGCTGGATGTAGTCCTGTGGAACGGCTTGCCATGTCATTTCCACCTGGCGCCTCAGTTGGACCAGCGTTCGTGCTGGACGTGCAGACCGCGTGAGACGACGCTTCATCCAGTCCCAAACATGCTCAATGGGGGACAGATCCGGAGATCTTGCTGGCCAGGGTAGTTGACTTACACCTTCTAGAGCACGTTGGGTGGCACGGGATACATGCGGACGTGCATTGTCCTGTTGGAACAGCAAGTTCCCTTGCCGGTCTAGGAATGGTAGAACGATGGGTTCGATGACGGTTTGGATGTACCGTGCACTATTCAGTGTCCCCTCGACGATCACCAGTGGTGTACGGCCAGTGTAGGAGATCGCTCCCCACACCATGATGCCGGGTGTTGGCCCTGTGTGCCTCGGTCGTATGCAGTCCTGATTGTGGCGCTCACCTGCACGGCGCCAAACACGCATACGACCAGCATTGGCACCAAGGCAGAAGCGACTCTCATCGCTGAAGACGACACGTCTCCATTCGTCCCTCCATTCACGCCTGTCGCGACACCACTGGAGGCGGGCTGCACGATGTTGGGGCGTGAGCGGATGACGGCCTAACGGTGTGCGGGACCGTAGCCCAGCTTCATGGAGACGGTTGCGAATGGTCCTCGCCGATACCCCAGGAGCAACAGTGTCCCTAATTTGCTGGGAAGTGGCGGTGCGGTCCCCTACGGCACTGCGTAGGATCCTACGGTCTTGGCGTGCATCCGTGCGTCGCTGCGGTCCGGTCCCAGGTCGACGGGCACGTGCACCTTCCGCCGACCACTGGCGACAACATCGATGTACTGTGGAGACCTCACGCCCTACGTGTTGAGCAATTCGGCGGTACGTCCACCCGGCCTCCCGCATGCCCACTATACGCCCTCGCTCAAAGTCCGTCAACTGCACATACGGTTCACGTCCACGCTGTCGCGGCATGCTACCAGTGTTAAAGACTGCGATGGAGCTCCGTATGCCACGGCAAACTGGCTGACACTGACGGCGGCGGTGCACAAATGCTGCGCAGCTAGCGCCATTCGACGGCCAACACCGCGGTTCCTGGTGTGTCCGCTGTGCCGTGCGTGTGATCATTGCTTGTACAGCCCTCTCGCAGTGTCCGGAGCAAGTATGGTGGGTCTGACACACCGGTGTCACTGTGTTCTTTTTTCTATTTCCAGGAGTGTACATCAATGAAACTTCCGGCCGTACACGTTAAAAACAGCCGTGTGCAGGGATGCCAACGGCATACCGCTGCAACACATCTTTGGCGCGAAAGTACGAATGTTCCGGAATTTTTTGAACAGACCTCGTACACACCTCTTCACTACGATAACATGGAGGCTCACACAACCATTGGTACCGATTGTACAATTATTTATTTATTTAATTTTTTTTTTTTAGTCATCAGTCTTCTGACTGGTTCGATGAGGCCTGCCACGAATTCCTCTTCTATATCTCAGAATTGCACTTGCACCTTACATCCTAAAATTATTTGTTGAGTGTATTCCATTCTTCGTTTCCACCGACAGTTTTTCCCTTCTACAGACCCTCTGCTTCTACGGAGGTTATTCCCTGATGCTTTTCCTGAAATCCTATCAACCTGTTCTTTCTTCTTGTCAGTTTTCCAAATGTTCCTTTCCCCGCCGATTCTGTGAAGAATTTCCTCATTCCTTACCTAATTTTCAGCATGCTTCTACAGCACCACGTCTCAAACGCTTCGATTCCATTTTTTCCGGTTTTCCTACAGTCTGCGATTCGCTATCATACAATGCTCTGTTCCAAACAAAAATTCTTAGAAATTTCTTTATCGGATTAAGGCCGGTGTTTGATACTAGTAAATAGTTTTGGCCAGGAACGCCCTCTCTGCCTGTGTAAATCTTCGTTTTTGTATCCTGCTTGCTTCTCCCGCCATTATGTTATTTTGTTTCCATGTTAGCAGAATTCCCCAACTTCGTCTAGTCTGTGGTTCCTAATATTGATTTTAAGTTTATCGCTGATCCAGTTTCTTCTTCTCCTCATTACTTTCCACTTTCTTCAGTATACTCTCAATGCATATTCTGTACTCATTAGACTATTCGACTGTTTACTCCATTCAACACGTCCTTTAATTCTTCTTCACTTTCAGTGAGAATCAAATTCGGTCATTCCAGGGGGCAAGCTCCCCCCCCCCCCCCCCCCAAGTCCCCGGCCACCCACTTAGCTCTTAGGGAAAGGAATAAACCATCGTATAGTCAGGTGTTTTTTATTTCAAGAAAATTATTTAGAAGTCCGTTTTTTTACAATATCAGAATCTTTTTATGGCTACTTACACGTCTCCATTCGTCTTCCAAAATATGAAAAATACTCCATACCCCACGTCTAGGCTCGTCCATAAAAATTGTCTTATGGTCGCCCTTGGTGACGACAGCAATGTCATAAATGAATTTTATGACTTATATCCTTTCAGCCTGAAATTTAATCTCACTCTTTAACCTTTATTTCATTTCCGTCATCGCTGCTTTGATGTAAAGGTTGAACAGTAGCGGCGAAAGACTTTAAACCGACGGTTCGTCCTTGGTCTTCCGTTCTTATTCTTCTCTCTCGGTTCTTGCACAAAATACAGCACCTTATCAGCCTTTCCCTATTGCTTACTCCTATATTTCCTAGAATTTCGAATATCTTGCACCATTTTACCTGGTCGAACGCTTTTTCTAGGTCGACAATTCCTACGGATGTCCTTCCAGTACGAATCGCAACCCTAGAACTGCCTTTACCTTTCCGATAGCCAAACTACTCTCATCTAACAGACACTCAGTTTTCTTTTGCATTCTTCTGTACACAATCCACAGCGCACTAAAGAGCCCAGTGCCGGTCTACGTGGCCGAGCGGTTCTAGGCGCTTCAGAATGGAACCGCGCTTCCGCTACGGTCGCAGGTTCGAATCCTGCCTCGGGCATGGATGTGTGTGATGTCCTTAGGTTAGTTAGGTTTAAGCAGTTTTAAGTTCTAGGGGGCTGATGACCTCAGATGTTAAGTTCCATAGTGTTCAGAGCCATTTGAACCAAAGAGCCCAATGATATTTTTTAAGGGGATAATTAATATTTTGTCCAGTGAACTGCCAGGGCGTTCGTTATACATTGTCCAGTCACATTAATGAGGCCACCTATCGAAAGCCTGAATAACTGTGACCCGTTGCTCTTGGTTTCTCGATTGAGGCTCCATGGCACTAACAGTCAGATCGAGGTGGTCCCACAGATTCTCGATTGGATTTAAATCCGGGGAGTTTGGTGGCCAGGGGAGTACAGTAAACTCATTCTAGTGCTCTTCGAACCACAAACATATAGTGCGAGTTGTGTGACATGCTGCATTGTCATGCTGGTTGTTGCCATCGTGCCGAGAAAGAACGAACTGCACATGACATGACTGGTCATGATCCCCAAAGATATATGCATACTTGTACTGATCCACTGTGGCTTCCAGAATGACAAGATTACCCAGGGAATGACCTCCGTCGTGAACCCTCCCTACGACGGTTGCAGAGTGTTTGCTTTCGGATGTTTCACGCCTCACACGCCAACGGCCATCTGTCCGATGGAGCGTAAAATATGACTCACCTGAAAAGGCCTCCCATTGCCACTCAATGGAAGTCCGGTTACAGTATTAGCGTGCGAATTCCAGCCTTCGTCGCCGATGAACAATAATTAACATGGCTGCCGCGGAGGCCATACGCAGCAAAGTTCGCTGGACAACCGTTGGTTTATCTGGCGGCAAGTTACTCAGCAGTTGCACGTCTGTTCGCCCGTGCACATCTCCACAGCCGTCCTTCAATCCTCCGTATGTCCATTTTTTTAGAGATGGTTGGGGGACTCGGCTGTTCGATACAAGATGTCAAACCAAACCATTTCAGCCGTCTGGTTTCCGAACTTATTTTATTTGGCTACCAGTTTCGGCGATTTACTACGCCATCTTCAGGCCCCTGACCGTACTGGTAATACCAGTATTGCTGGCCCTGTTTTGACCAGAACCGTGGTGGAATCTTCCTACACGTCGGTCAGGGGCCTGAAGATGGCGTAGTAAATCGCCGAAACTGGTAGCCAAATAAAATATGTTTGGAAACTAGACGGCTGAAAGGGTTTGATTTGATATCCTGTCCCTAAACCCTGTCATCTACGGGACGTGGTGAACCACAATTGACTCGGCGCTGGTTTTGGATAGCGCTATTTTGCCATGCACGGTATACTTTAACCACGGCGACACGCAAACAGTTTACAAACGTAGTCGTTTAGGAATTCCTTCCACCCTTGACCCGAAAGCCAATAATCCCACCCTTTTCGAAGTCAGATAAATAGCTCCGTTTCCACATTGCGACAAGGATGCACTGGTTTCCGCGTCCACCCGATACGCTTTATATACCCTCCGCCGCACTCACTGCCACCACTCGTCTGTGAGCGATTATTGCACGACGACGTCGAATGTAGATGGTAGTCACATTAATGTGACTGGACCGCGAAGTTTGGTTATCGAGTGTGCCAAACAAGACACGGCAAAAGCGCCATAAGCAGTCTTGCTGATGCAGTGGGTGCAGTTTGCGGACTGCGGTTAGCTGCGAGTGCAGCGGACCGCAGAACTCGCGTCCGGCGTCCCGCTGCGATCGTCAGCGGAAACGGAGGGTGGCCACTGTGCAGCGACCACGCGGTGGCTGAGTGGAGGGTCGCGTAGCGTCGAGGAACCGCGCTCCGGTGGACAGCCATCTGGGATAACGACACCTCGCCTGCGTCCGAGCCTTCTGTACAACGCCGACCGCAAGAGCGAATAAAATACCGCTGACCAAATATTGTACACTCGTGGCTAACTACACTGCCTCGCAAAAAGGGTGAAGCACCAGGAAGGGAAGGAGGAGAAGAAATGAAATTTCATAGGTTGAGAATGTATGTGATATTATTTTGGTGATTACAATGTACCGCCACATGTTCAGAATGGATGTGGCATATTTTAGTGATTACAATATCGAGTCATATTTACAAAGAATTAGACCAATGGTTCCCAACCTGGGGGTAATTACCCCCTGAGGGCCAAATGAAGCTTTCTGATGGGTAAAAACTAAACGATTCCATTCTATTTCAGTCAGAAACTAAATTATTTTCAAAAGATCATTACTATTATCACAATTTTGCAAGACTCTGATACTGATTATATAAGTTATCAATAAATGCTTTTTCTCTATTAGTAACATTAATGCGTTGGAAGTTACAGGTTCCTCATACAGACCACCCACTACACACATATGTTGTGCTTGGTCCCGTATATCACTGATGATGAAAGTGAGACGTATTCACTGAACAGCCATAGAAACTGATACACCTGCCTAATATCGTGTACGGACCCCGCGAGCACGCAGAAATGCCGTAACACGACATGGTATGGACTCAACTCATGTCTGAAGTAGTGCTGGAGGAAACTGACACCATGAATCCTCCAGGGATGTCCTAAATCCGTAAGAGTACTACAGGGTGGAGATCTCTTCCGAACATCACCTTGCAAGGCATGCCAGATATGCTCAATAATGTTCGTGTCTGGTGTGGTTAGTGGCCAGTAGACGTGTTTAAACTCAGAACAGTGTTCCTAGAACTACTCTATAGCAATTCTGGACGTATGGGGTGTCGCATTGTCCTGCTGGAATTGTACAATGGACATGAATGGATGCACGTGATGAGACAAGATAGTTACGTACATGTCACCTGTCACAGACGTATCTAGATGTATCATGGGTCCCATATCACTCCAGCTGCACACGTCCCACACCATTACAAAACCTCCACCAGCTTGAACAGTCCCCTGCTGACATGCAGGCTCCATGGATTCATGAGGTTGTCTCCATACCCGTACACGTTCATCCGTTCGATAAAATTTGAAGCGAGACTCGTCCGACGAGGCAACGTGTTTCCAGTCATCAACAGTCCAGTGTCGGTGTTCAAGGCCCCAGGCGAGGCGAATAGCTTTGTGTCGTGCAGTCATCAAGGGTACACGCGTGGGCCTTCAGCTCCGAAAGCCCATAGGGATGAGGTTTCGTTGAATGGTTCGCACGCTGACACTTGTTAATGGCCCAGCACTGCCATCAGCAATTCGCGGAAAGGCTGTACTTCTGTCATGTTGAACGATTCTCTTCAGTCGTGCCGGCCGCTGTGGCCTAGCGGTTCTAGGCGCTTCAGTCCGGAACCGCGCTGCTGCTACTGTCGCAGGTTCGAATCCTGCCTCGGGCATGGCTGTGTGTGATGTCCTTAGGTTAGTTCGATTTAAGTAGTCCTACGTCCAGGGGACTCATGACCTCAGATGTTAAGTTCCATAGTGCTTAGAGCTATCTGAACCATTCTGATCTTCAGTCGTCGTTGGCCCCATTCTTGCAGCATCTTTTTCCGTCCGCAGCGATGTCGGAGATTTGATTTTTTACCGGACTCCTGATACTGACGGTACACTCGTGAAATGGTCATACTGTAAAATACTCACTTCATCGCCACCTCGGAGGTGCAGTGTCTCCGACTGTAACACCACGTTCAAACTCACTTCAATCTTGACATCGTCCCATTGTAGCAGCAGTAACCGATCTAACATCTGCACCAGACACTTGTTGTCTCATATAGGCATTGCCGACCGCAGCGCCATATTCTCCCTGTTTAGCATATCTCTGTATTTTAATACTTATGCCTACACCAGTTTCGTTGGCGCTCAGCGTACGTAACAAACGCCAATGTCTCAAGAAAATGTCTTCTTCATGTTTTAGATAGTACCTGCAGTAGTGCATAAATTGCTTCATTACTCTCTTCGAAACAGATAAATGAATTATCTGACAGAACGACACAGCAGTAACTACATAAGGGCTATTATAGTGCTGTACACAGTATTATTACTATTATTATTATTATTATTATTAGAGTGGTTAGGCACAAAGCATTAACAGCCTTTATGTTGCCATTTCAGAGATAACGAGTGCAGCAATCAGGTGAAATGGTTCAAATGGCTCTGAGCACTATGGGACTTAACATCTAAGGTCATCAGTCCCCTAGACTTAGAACTACTTAAACCTAACTAACCTAAGGACATCTCACAGATCCATGTACGAGGCAGAATTCGAACCTGCGACCGTAGCAGCAGCGCGGTTCCGGACTGAAGGGCCTAGAACCGCTCGGGCACAGCGGCCGGCCAATCAAATTATTTACGAACAGTAGGTATAGTGCGCCCATCTCAACTTAGGGTTGCAGTATGCAGGTCAAGCAAGTGCCGTAATAGAGAGGAGCAATGCAGAGGAAGCACGTTTCGCAACAAATGTCTACCCTCACTGAGAATAGTTAGCTTTCTTATCTCAGAAGGAGTTGTGGGCAGCACTTGCGCTGCACCACGAGTTCCTTCTTGATTCTAACAGCCCCCCTCTCCCTCCTCCCCCTCTCCCACCACGACACATACACAAACGGAATATAATTCATCTTTCATCATTTTAAAAATAAAAGTGCTCCAAGGAAAGTCTTTCGTTCAACAGTTTGGTTAGACGCTAAAGTTGGTGACAATGTGGGGGACGGGGGAGGGGTCAACGGAAGGGCAGAGGAGGGCGGGGAGAAGGGGGGGGTCACTAGCTAATGTCTGACTGTACTCAGGGGTAATGGTCTAAGAGAAGTTGGGAACCACTGAACTAGACAGTATGCGCCTACTTATCAGTAGGACGTCGTATCCACTCTGGCCTGGATGTTTGCATTGAGGTTGAGAAGGGTGTAATGTAGCTACTGTACACTCTCGTGAGTCAAGCTGGCCCAGAACTGTTGATATCCTGCTTACTGATACTGGAACGGTGTTGACGTCCGAGCTGGACACACTTGACGTTCTATCGGGAACAGATCTGGGATCTTGCTGGACACAGTAGTAGCTCAACATCACGCAGGCAGTTCACAGACACACATGCATTGCGTGGATGAGCACTGTCCTGTTCATAAATGGCACCGAGATACCGTCGCATGAAATGGAACGCAAGAGGACGCAGTGTAAACTCCCCCTCACTTATCGACCTTAATGACAGTGAAAAATTAAACCGCGTGTACCTAATGGAAATTTGGGAAAAGCAATCGTCACCGAAGTTAATCTGTCGGTAAAGAGGGAGGAAAGGGTTACATCTAAATGAAAGGAAAAATGCAAATAAAACTGGTGGAAATTAATTTTGAAAAAGGGTAAAGTTAATAAAAAAGTAAATGTGCGGTCGTTACGTTAACAATTAACTAGCGGTAATTAGATATTTGAGATTTGGGGGAAATTACGGTCGCCAGTCCTATGGACAATTAATATAGTAACTGAAAAAGAAAGGTTATTACACATATAATTAGCACTAGAAGCGTGGCAACTGAAGGTTGACACGTGTAGTGTGAAAACTGAAAGTTTGTCAGAAGTAATAAATTTCGCTGCACTCTGACTTAATTTAGCAAAAGAGTTAATAAAACCGGAAAATTGAAAGTTAATTTAGTGACTGAAATTAATAGTGAGCTTTCTTTCTGAAGCACATCGAAATTCAGTAAAATATGGTTAGTCATGGACTACCTCAACAATCATTTCAAAAGCTACTTGAATCTACGCAATTTAGAAATAAGAGATTTAACTTTGAACTTGAATTAAATGATTCTGAACAATTAACAATAGTAAAATTTAGTACGTACCAAGCTGAGCTGCAGTCACAAGTAAGGTAAAATACGGTAACAAAACTCGCACTCTTAATTTGTGCTTCTGTAATCTAAATATTGTAGCCAGCTATGAATACCTTAACTGAACTTTGAAATTAAAGCAGTGAAATCTAATGATGCTGGCGTTTGAATTTCAACGACACTCGGGCTCATTTCGGAAAAGGAAGGGACCCTGCTTGGCAATGCAGTTGGGACAATGAGCAACAAAGGATCATGCTAAGTTGCTGTGATTTTGAGATGCAACAATTTTAAAAGTTTGAAAAGCTGAGGTCTGCCATACAGTTCTAAAACTTTACGTGCTTCCAGTCTTCCTTGTTGGCTGATTGAAGGTTTGAAGCCGTCGATCGAGGAGGTGGCGACAGTCACTCATTGTCGGCCGTCGCTGTTGCAGAAGCTGGATGTTGGCGCGCCTTCTTCTCGACACGGTCACCAGGCGAAACGGGCTCTTGATGTGCGCCAGCTAATGCTTCCCGTCCGCGACACCATGTCAGAAACTATCATCGCAAGTCGAGCGCAATTACATGCTGCCAAACCCCGAAAGCGCGGCAACTCGCCGGAGCTTCACACAACACACCTGCTCCACTGCACCACCCCAGCCAGACCCCCCTCTGCCCGCGCTCCACGCGACAGAGTTAACACTACCAAAGATCCCAAATACTTTGGTTCTCCACACGACCTATCGATGTATTCGTTCGATAGCATAGTGTTCCCTAGGCCAGACCCAGCGTATAAATACAAATAATATTCACAAAACAAACCAACATAAATGCATAAATATATATACAAACAGTAAAACAATTACAATATATAAAGAGACAGAAATGTCATATCTTCAGGTGACAAATAAGGAAAAAAATTTGCAGTGCAATAGATGGAAATAGGAGGATATGCATTTCCGGCGTTACAGCAGGACGTGCGAGACGTATCGCTGTGGCGTCAGAGTTCCCAGAATCACTACCAACTGCGAACTGAAGTCACACCCGATGACTCCGCACGCAAGGGGGTAGCATCGCTATCCCCCTCCAAAACAATGGAACAATGGAACGTCTCCCAACGTCGCCGCCATCCTCAGCGAAGATGGTCACCCAGGGTAACGCAGAACCGTGATTCATCGTCGAACACAATATGACGACATTCATCAACAGTCCATGCTTCTCGGTTACGGCACCAACAAAAATGCAGCCATTTGTCTTGTGTTTAAAGCTGTTCGCAAATAATGCAGTTATCTATAGCAAAGTAGCAACTCTAGAAGATAGTAACGAGAATTGATGAATGGTGCAGGCTCTGGCGGCAGTTGACCCTGAACGTAAATAAATGTAAAATATTGTGCATACATGGGAAAAGAAATCCACTACTGCACGGCTACACTACTGATGACAAACCTCTGGAAACGGTATCTGCCGTAAAATATCTAGGAGTAACTATCCAGAGCGATCTCAAGTGGAACGACCACTTAAAACAAATAGTGAGAAAAGCAGATACCAGACTCAGATTCATAGGAAGAATATTAAAGAAATGTAACTCTTCCAAGATGGAACTGGCTTATAAGGTGCTTGTTCGACCGATTCTTGCGTATTGTTCATCTATTTGGGATCCCTGCCAGGTAGGACTGATAGAAGAAGTAGAGAAGATCCAACGAAGAGCGGCGCATTTCGTGGTGGCATAATTTAGTCGGCACGACAGCGTTACAAAAATGCTCAACAAACTCTGTTGACAGACCTTACAAGAGAGGCGTTATGCATTACGGAGATATTTACTACTGAAATTTAGAGAGAGCACTACTGGGAAGAGTCGGGCAACATATTACTTTCCCCCACACATGTCTCGCGTAATAACCACGAGAAACCAGGACAAATACAGAGGCTTACCGATAATCATTCCCCCACGCGCTATTCGCGAGTGGAAGAGGCTTGGAGGGTTGAGTTAGTGGTACGAAAAGTACCCTCTTCCACACACTATTAGATAGCTTGCGCTGTACAATTTAGATGTAGATGTTAATGACATCTTATGCATGGGACAGTAATTCCATAGTACAGCTGCTGCTAAGTCTCCGAATAATGGTGCGGGACGACACAGAGTGTTAAGGTGTCCACTACTTGTTCACAGATGGTAGGCGCAGATGTGAAAGGGTTACGATATCGAGCAGCCTCCCGTGTGGTAGTCTGACTTATCGACCGGCTCCTTTGACGCCTAAAAAGCCTGCCTTCACGTTCTCAAACAGTCAAGTGATGATAACGGTATCTCGCACGAGTACGCGGCATCTCTATATCCCTCACAGTGATCACTCGACGACTGTCGATGTTGTCACCTCTTATAGACCCTAGCAGTGCTGGTAATATCACTAACGAGAAGAACGCTAATGCACTTTGTTGGCCGCTCCAGTCATTTACGAGGTGTGGCTAGAAAAAAACCGGACTAGTACTGGTGAAACAATAAAACGAATGCAATAAGGCTGAAAGTCGCGTGGCCTGTCACGTGACTCTCGCTCCGCCTACTGCTCGAGTTTCATCTGCCTCCTGCACTCAGTCTGCCCGTGGCGTCTGTTTTAAGTAGTTGACGTTTTGTCTGTGCGTCGGAAAATGTTGAGTGTACAGAAAGAACAGCGTGTTAACATCAAATTTTGTTTCAAACTAGGAAAATCTGCAAGTGAAACGTTTGTAATGTTACAACAAGTGTACGGCGATGATTGTTTATCGCGAACACAAGTGTTTGAGTGGTTTAAACGATTTAAAGATGGCCGCGAAGACACCAGTGATGACACTCGCACTGGCAGACCATTGTCAGCAAAAACTGATGCAAACATTGAAAAAATCGGTAAACTTGTTCGACACTTTCCTTGTCAACTCCTGTTAACTCAGACACTGCTCTGATTGTTAAACGGCGATCTTGACGAACAAGTTTACCGATTTTTTCAATGTTTGCATCAGTTTTTGCTGACAATGGTCTGCCAGTGCGAGTGTCATCACTGGTGTCTTCGCGGCCATCTTTAAATCGTTTAAACCACTCAAACACTTGTGTTCGCGATAAACAATCATCGCCGTACACTTGTTGTAACATTACAAACGTTTCACTTGCAGATTTTCCTAGTTTGAAACAAAATTTGATGTTAACACGCTGTTCTTTCTGTACACTCAACATTTTCCGACGCACAGACAAAACGTCAACTACTTAAAACAGACGCCACGGGCAGACTGAGTGCAGGAGGCAGATGAAACTCGAGCAGTAGGCGGAGCGAGAGTCACGTGACAGGCCACGCGACTTTCAGCCTTATTGCATTCGTTTTATTGTTTCACCAGTACTAGTCCGGTTTTTTTCTAGCCACACCCCGTACATACCCGCCGGTGGTGTGTACTTAACACGGAGTTATATTGACATCCGACCATGCCTTCTGGGTGCTTCAAGTTCTTCGTAAGGCAGTGCAGATTAGAGACACGCACCTAGTATCGTGTTGCACCTCCTTCCGCCCTGAACGGCTGTAACACTTTCTGCACGGATTCCAGGAGTCACCGAAAGTTTCGAGACCGTCGTGAACCATAAACGCTCAACGTCAGCTCACAACTCACGAAAAAAAGTGCAGACATCAAGTCGTTTAAATATCTGGGAGTAACGTTGCAAAGTGATATGAAATGGAAAGAGCATGTGAGAACTGCGGTAGGGAAGGAGAATAGTCGGACTTCGGTTTATTGTGAGGATCTTACGAAAGAGTGACTTACCTGTAAAGGAGACCGCATATAGGACCCTAGTGCGACCTATTCTTGACCGCTGCTCGAGTGTTTAGGATATGTACCAGGTCGAATTGAAGAAAGACGTCAAAGCAATTCAGACGCGGGCTGCTAGATTTGTTACTGGTAGGTTCGAACAATGCTTAAACGTTAGGGAGATGCGTCAGGAGCTCAAATGCGAATACCTGAAGGGAAGGCGACGTTCATTTCGAGGAACGCTGTCGAGAAAATTTGGAGAACCGGCTTTTGAAGCTGACTGCCGAACGAATCTACTGCAGCCAGCATATATCGGGCGTAGGGAACACGAAGATAAGACACGAGAAATTTGGGCTCATACGGAGGCTCGCTCTACTTGCGACTGGAACAGGAAAGGAAATGTCTAGTAGCGGTACAGGGTACCCTCCGCTACGCGCCGTACCGTGGCTTGCGGAGTATCTAAGTAAATAGAGATGTAGATCTTGCTCCGTGGTGTCGCAGTGCTGACGCTAGGTGGTCTGGGGAACCACAAGCTTCCAATCTTTGGGGCGGAGTCTCGTTTTCTTCCACCGCCCTGAATCCGGTAACTCTTTAGCGACGTGCAGCGCGCGAGACAAATCACGAGACATGTTGCTCTGCAGATCTAAGATTTGAGCGTGTGGATGCAGTAGCCCAGTTTATGTGTTAACACGGATTATCCAACGTGTCTACAAGAAATGATGTACCGCTCACAGTCATGTAACCAACAGGGTCAGTAGACAATTGTCCTGCCTTGTTGTTGACAATCGGTTTCAAACACAGCAGAAACTGTTGCTGTCATTTAATCGAGATCCTTCTCAACCAGTTTTCTAGCGAACATTGAGAAGGGAACTACATGCCGTCGACATTTGGAGTAGGGTACCTTGCAAAAGGACATTCATGAGAGTGACACATAGATCTTCATGTCTTCAGTAGGCCAGACAGCACAAGGACTGGATGCTGGCTGACTGAAGACATTGTTTGGTCCAACGAGCCGCGATTTTGTCGGTTTTTTTCCCAAGTAATGGAAGGTGACGAGTGGACCGACAGCCCAATGAGGTGTTTAAAGCGGAGCCTGTGGAGGGTGTAGCTCTGGTCGGAGATGATTCTGTGATGTTTTGCGTGCGTGTTTCGTGCCATGACTTGCGCTGTCTTTATCCAGGTTACTGTGAACGTAAACCATGATATCTACTTCAACGTTCTCGGTGACCTTATGTTGCTCTTACTTCTACATCTACGTCGTATGTATGCTGTGAACACTCCAGTCTTCCGAGACGACAACAAACTTTGTTGGTTTAATCAACATTCTAGCACCCTGTTGCACTTTCACTGACCCCGTAGGTCATCCTATATTAATCCCATAGAAAATATCTAGCAGCTACGGTTTTTAACTATGAATGAATGGCACACCCGATGAAACCTATGGACTCTCTTTCACGCCGAATTGAGGCAATTATCGAATCAAGAGGCGAAGTTAGACACTATAAGTGTGATGGCACCCGGGGCGTCTGTTTTGTCCTGAGCCTCTATAAGCGTAACATTCCCACATCTTGTTTCGTTAATTATATTTAAACGTTGCTTTCCTCCTCGTAGTCGAAGAAGAAACGAAAACTGTCACCGCCCACGCATTCTAGGCGATGTGCGGCTAGAGCGACTTCTCCCATCAGCATTTTCCATTTCCACTTTTCATGGCGTCATGCACAGGCGGTAGCCAATTTCTTACTGTCATCGTACAATTTTTGGGGCAAGACATTTTCCCGCCTCCGTAGCCGAATTGTTAGCGTCGCTGCCTTCAGCGCAGAAGGACCCGGGTTCTATTCCCGGTACCTTCTCAGATTATTTTCTGAGATAGGGAGATCTGGCTCGGGATCCACGCAGCGTCATGAGGCCAAATGAGGAACTGCTTGAACATAGAAGCAGCGACATCTTCAGGATTCACCAACTGGCAACAACGGCCCGAAGGGTTGGTGACATGCTGATCACGTGTACAACGATCATACATCGCTCCTCGCACTGCGTTGTAGGCAATAGTCGGCCACTCGTAATAGGTCTAAGGCCTAATGCTGGAGTGGTTCAAATGTTCAAATGTGGGTGAATTCTTAAGGGACCAAACTGCTTAGGTCATAGGTCTCTAGACTTACACACTACTTAAACTAACTTAAACTAATTTATGTTAAGAACAAAACAGACACCCATGCTCGAGGGAGGACTCGAACCTCCGGCGGGAGGGACCGCGCAGTTCGTGACATGACGCCTCAAACCGTGCGGTCACTCTGCGCGGCCCTGGAGTGGTGTTTACGTGTTTTTACGACACCGTCCCATTACTAGCTTCAGGTGAGTTCAACCTACCGATACCGGACTACAACTTTAACCTGTGACATAATGACGATATGTTACTCGTCACACATGCTCAAAAAGAGGCCGAGAAGCTGACTGATATAATTTTGCTTGTATATTTATTTTTGAAATGTAAATTACGGCGAGACAAATTTTTAGCGTAGCCCGAGTTTTAGGTTAGGTTTAAAGGTGACAGTCTTGTAGTGAGTTGACGGAACCAACGAAGGTGAATACAGACACAGTTGTGGTGACATAGTGATCTGTAGCGTAGCCCCATTTGGCATATCATGGGACTAAGTACACACAAGTGACGAAACTTGTGGAATACCTCATGATGATCGTGTGGGACCTCCTTTTGCTCGGAGTAGTGCAGCCTCTCCAGTAGCATGGACTCAAAAAGTCGACGGAAATACTGCCCTGGAGAAATATTGACCCATGCTGCCTTTACAGCCGTCCACAATTATATAAAATGTTGCCGGTGCAGGATTTTGTGCACGAACTGACCTCTCGATTATGCCTCGTAAATGCTCGACGGTATTCATGCCCGACGATCTGAGTAGCCAAATCACTTGCTAGAATTGTCAAAAATGTTCTTCTAACCAATCGCGAACAACTGTGGCCCAGTGATATTGTGCATTGGCATCTATACAAATTCCACCGGTGTTTGGGAACATGAAAGCTATGATTGGCTGCAAATGGTCTCCAAGTAGCTGAACAGACCCGAGGACCCAGTCCATTCCATTTAAACACAGCTCACACTGTTATGGAGCTACCACCAGCTTGCACAGTGCCTTGTTGACAACTTAGGTCCATGGCTTCGTGGGTTCTGCACCATACCATCAGTTCTTACCAACTGAAATCGGGACCTATCTGACCAGGCCACAGTGTTCCAGTCGTCTAGGGGCCAACCGACATGGTCACGAGTCCAGGAGAGGCACCGCAGGCGATGTCGTGCTGTTAGCAAAGGCACTCGAGTCGGTCGTCTGCTGCCACAGACCATTAACACGAAATTTCGCCGCACTGTGCTAAGGGATAAGTCCGTCGTACGTCCTACATTGATTTCTGCGGTTATTTCACGCAGTGCTGCGTAACTGCTAGCTCTGACAATCTGTTGTATGTTGTTGTGGTCTTCAGTCCTGAGACTGGTTTGATGCAGCTCTCCATGCTACTCTATCCTGTGCAAGCTTCTTCCATCTCCCAGTACCTACTGCAACCTACATCCTTCTGAATCTGCTTAGTGTATTCATCTCTTGGTCTCCCCCTACGATTTTTACCCTCCACGATGCCCTCCAATACTAAATTGGTGATCCCGTGATGCCTCAGAACATGTCCTACCAACCGATCCCTTCTTCTGGTCAAGTTGTGCCACAAACTCCTCTTCTCCCCAATCCTATTCAGTACCTCCTCATTAGTTATGTGATCTACCCATCTAATCTTCAGCATTCTTCTGTAGCACCACATTTCGAAAGCTTCTATTCTCTTCTTGTCCAAACCATTTACCGTCCATGTTTCACTTCCATACATGGCTACACTCCATACAAATACTTTCAGAAATGACTTCCTGACACTTAAATCTATACTCGATGTTAACAAATTTCTCTTCTTCAGAAACGCTTTCCTTGCCATTGCCAGTCTTCATTTTATATCCTCTCTACTTCGACCATCATCGGTTATTTTGCTCCCCAAATAGCAAAACTCCTTTACTACTTTAAGTGTCTCATTTCCTAATCTGATACCTTCAACATCACCCGACTTAATTCGACTACATTCCATGATCCTCGTTTTGCTTTTGTTGATGTTCATCTTATATCCTCCTTTCAAGACACCATCCATTCCATTCAACTGCTCTTCCAAGTCCTTTGCTATCTCTGACAGAATTACAATGTCATCGGCGAACCTCAAAGTTTTTATTTCTTCTCCATGGATTTTAATACCTACTCCGAATTTTTCTTTTGTTTCCTTTACTGCTTGCTCAATATACAGATTGAATAACATCGGGGAGAGGCTACAACCCTGTCTTACTCCCTTCCCAACCGCTGCTTCCCTTTCATGTCCCTCGACTCTGACAATCTAACGCAAGCAAATGCCGCTGCTTGTTGTCGTTAAGCGCAGGCCGTCGGCCACTGCGTTGAAATTTGGTATTCTCGGCACGTTCCTGACACTGTGGATCTCGGAATAGTGAATTCACTAAAGATTTCCGAAATGTTATGATCCTTGCGTCTAGCTGCAACTACCATTCCGCGTTCACAGTCTATTAATTCCCGTTGTGTGACCATAATCATGTCGGGAACCTTTTTCCATGAATCACCTGAGCACAAATGACAGCTCCGCCAATGCACTGCTGTTTGTACCCGGTGTTCGCGATACTTCCACCATCTGTTTATTCCATGGGTTTTGTCAAAAAATGGTTCAAATGGCTCTGAGCACTATGGAACTGAACATCTATGGTCATCAGTCCCCTAGAACTTACAAGGGAACATCCCCATCGCACCCCCCTCAGATTTAGTTATAAGTTGCCACAGTGGATAGGCCTTGAAAAACTGAACACAGATCAATCGAGAAAACAGGAAGAAGTTCTGTGGAACTATGAAAAAATAAACAAAATATACAAATTGAGTAGTTCATGCGCAAGATAGGCAATATTAAGGACAATCTGAGCTCAGTAGCGCCGTGGTCCCGTGGTTAGCGTGAGCAGCTGCGGAACGAGATGTCTTTAGTTCAAATCTTCCCTCGACAGAAAATTTTACTTTCTTTATTTTCGCAAAGTTATGATCTGTCCGTTCGTTCATTGACGTCTCTGTTCACTGTAATAAGTTTAGTGTCTGTATTTTGCGACCGCACCGCAAAACCGTGCGATTAGTTGACAAAAGCACGTGCCTCTCCAATGGGAACCGAAAACATTTGATCGCAAGGTCATAGGTCAACCGATTCCTTCACAGGAAAACACGTCTGATATATTCTATACGACACTGGTGACAGCATGTGCGTCACATGACAAGAATATGTTGTCGACCCACCTAACTAGTACACTTGGCGAATGGGTAAAATGATTCTTCTACCTTGCCCGATTTAGGTTTTCTTGTGGATGTGATAATCACTCCCGAAAAAGTGATGAAAACATAAGAGTTTGTTACATAAACTGAAAACAAAAAGTTAAACTTTTCACTCGAGGGAAGGCTTGAACCAAGGACCTCTCATTCCGCAGCTCGTCACACTAACCACGGGACCACGGCGCTCCTGAGCTCGCATTGTCCTTGATATTGCCTATCTTGCCCATGGACTACTCAGTTTGTATATTTTGCTTATTTTTTCATAGTTCCACACAACTTCTTCCTGTTTTCTCGATCGATCAGTGTTCAGTTTTTCAAGGCCTATCCACTGTGCCAACTTATAACTAAATCTGAGGGGGGTGCGATGGGGAGGTTCCTTTGTTAGAACTACTTAAACCTAACTAACCTAAGGACATCACACAACACCCAGTCATCACGAGGCAGAGAAAATCCCTGACCACGCCGGGAATCGAGAGTTTTGTCACCTCAGTGCATGGCGCTGGTTATGGTTCGTATCCGACGCTTATTAAATTTCAGTGAGTGGGTTATGTACGGCATTTTGATGATGTAATGAGTGACAGCAAATGGAGTGGTGTTGGCAGGTTCAGTTTTCCCCCAGCTTCTTTGGTCCAACACTGATTTCGATGTATGTTACCACAGTTTCCCTCGTCATAATCTTGGTCGTCTGCGTGATAATAATTTTTCAGTGTATTTGCTTACCGTTTTACCTTTCTCCATTCTCCTCGGGTCATCACACAACGGTAGTTTGTGCTTCCCTGTAACATCAGTAATGGGTATTTTCATGCCGGATTCGTTGCTGTTTGTTTTATTTTTTATCTCGTCTATGTTTTTCTCCTGACTTATAGTTCTGATTAATTACATTTCTGTAGCTTAGAATTTCCTCTTGTCCTTACAGGGAGAATTTGGTGCAGAATTGATGCAAAGTTAGTAAGAAATATACGATTTAGCTTTGCTGGATGTTTTGTCTTCCCACAATGGAGAGGCCTTTTGTGTCCTTTTGGCTATTTTGTTCTTGAATATGATAGCTGCCAAGCGTTTGCTCTCTCTCTCTCTCTCTCTCTCTCTCTCTCTCTCTCTGTGTGTGTGTGTGTGTGTGTGTCTGTCTGCGTGAAAAACACCATCAGTCAAGAAAACATTAATCGACGAACGCTGACTAATTTCCTGCAGTCCTATACTGAACCTGTCAAATCGTTTTTGGAAGAATCGAAAGACTCTCATTCAACCACGTCACTTAATTAGGTAGTTGCAGCTCCTACTCAACTAACATGCCGTTCAGCACTATGAATGCTACTCATAAACTTACAACGCCATAACCACAGGACCTGTAGATAAAAATAACGCTTATCGTTTCCACTTAGCACCTCCCGGAGACCCACAAAACAACCTTATCGCTCTGCAGATATACGAGTATGTCTCTAGACAGTTATGAGGCATGAGAATCCAGCTTTTATACTAAACAAAGCACTTTAGTTGCCACAAGGGTAGCACAAGTTATTCAGTTTCATCCAGTCTCACTAAACACAGCCTACTCTAGCTAATTCTGAACATTATCCTCTTACAAGGCTCCAACGCCGAAAACATAAGGTAAACATAAACAAGTCACTCTAGACGCTAATTCCACATAAGACACCTGCGAAAAGTATCGTGACTTCAGATTCATAATCCCTCCACGTAATTGGATCGTTAAGTTGGACAGTCCCCTGGACTACGAATAAACGTTCAACGATCATAGAAATGCCGAAATGCTGTCGTCCTAACTTTGTGTCGCACAGGAGACACATCAGAGTAGTTGAAGGGTTGGAGTAATGGACACATTAAAAACTGGTTGAAATTCGTCCATCCTCTACACAAGCGTTGAAGACAATTTACTTTTGGTGAATGGCAATATTTCATTGCAGTTCGCAGGACTTTTCGCGCTTATTCTTGACTGTGGATGAACCCTTATATTTTGTTTCGCTATCTTCTGTCTGACTTGTACATTGTAACACGTGACCGCTCTGGACGTGCTGGAGTTAATAGTAGCCTGGGGCTTGGTGCTCCGCACGACCACTCGAGCCCACGCACAATCAGTAATTGTAGAGCCGCCTACATCGTCGTGAACTTCTTCGCAGGCCAATGAACGCAGCTGTCATGCCGGTCGCAGCCACTCGTCGAGACCGGCTACACACCAAATGGCAGTGGGAACATTCAC
This sequence comes from Schistocerca nitens, assembly GCF_023898315.1. Lineage (NCBI taxonomy): Eukaryota > Metazoa > Arthropoda > Insecta > Orthoptera > Acrididae > Schistocerca > Schistocerca nitens. The sequence goes on along the minus strand of NC_064615.1, from coordinate 223,553,207 downwards.
AGACCACTGGCTCCCGTCCGTGACCGGCAACACTGTTTGTACCTCAACAATGATTTTTGGCTTTTCTTATAAAACAACTGATTTATGATGATGTATTACTATCTGAATGAAAGAAAAATGAGAATAATTATTTTTTAAGCATATCGCAATTGAAAAACTGGTTGAAATTCGTCCATCCTCTACACAAGCGTTGAAGACAATTTTCTTTTGGTGACTGGCAATATTTCATTGCAGTTCGCAGGACTTTCGCGCTTATTCTTGACTGTGGATGAACCCTTATATTTTGTTTCGCTATCTTCTGTCTGACTTGTACATTGTAAGACGTGGCCGTAGCAATACCTTCCCTACCGCTCTGGACTGTCCAACTTAACGATCCAACTACGTGGAGGGATTATGAATCTGAAGTCACGATACTTTTCTCAAGTGTCTTATGTGGAATTAGCGTCTAGAGTGACTTGTTTATGTTTACCTTATGTTTTCGGCGTTGGAGCCTTGTAAGAGGATAATGTTAAGAATTAGCTAGAGTAGGCTGTGTTTAGTGAGACTGGATGAAACTGAATAACTTGTGCTACCCTTGTGGCAACTAAAGTGCTTGGTTTAGTATAAAAGCTCAGGAGAGAAAGAAAATAACTAGACGAAAGTGGACTCAAGAAGAAAGGGAACAACACCCTAAAAGGATGAAGGAAATTTGGAAACTGAAGAAATCTAATACAATGAAGAGTAGCCAAAGTTGATTCATCGTACCCTCCAAATGGGTTATTCGGAAGAAAAAAAAATTTAAAAGAGTGCGGTACCAGACCGTTTCGCTTTTATTGACAAAGCGTCATCAGTGGTGATAACGTAAATATTGCTTACATAACCCATTTAGTCATTTTGATTCTTATAGTGCTAAAAATACCGAGTGATTAAAAAAAAGAAGAAATTTCTCTTGTACAGGGTCCGGCATAAAAAACTCCCCGATTACAAAGTAACGTGCAGCGGACAGTAGAAGGAGCAGAGTGGTGGAGGGCGCGTCGTTAAGTAGCTGCCTACGTGCCGTTTTCAGTGTACGCCATGGCGTGGTCTGGTGAACATCGTGCCTTCGTAGTGGAAGATTTTATTCAAAATGGCGAATCGCCTATTAATACTCAACGTGCTTTTCGCGTTCGCTTTGCGCTCGGACGACGGGACCCTGTTCCCGATAAGAAAACAATTTATTCTTGGGTTGCTAACTTTCGTGAGACAGGTTCCACATTAAAAAGGAAATCACCTGGACGACCACGGACTGCAACAGGCCCCGGAAATGTTGATGCAGTTAGAGCTTCAGTTCAACAATCTCCTCGACGATCCGCTAAAAAGCATGCGGCAGCATTACCGATATCTGATCGAAGTGTGAGAAGAATCTTGCATCGAGATCTTAAAATGCATCCTTACAAAATTGTAACTACGCAGGAACTGAGTGAACGAGACTGTGGTGTCCGTGTAAGTTTGTGCCAAGACCTTCTTCGGAACATTCGTCCCAACGATATTGTGATTTTTTCTGATGAAGCACACTTTCACCTTGCCGGAACAGTGAACAGCCAAAATTGCAGGTACTGGTGTGAACACAATCCCCAAGAACTTCATCAACGACCACTTCATAGCCCTAAAGTAACAGTATGGTGTGCTGTTTACAATTCCGGAGTGATCGGTCCTTACTTTTTCGAAGAAAATGACAGGAATTTAACCGTCAACAGTGAACGCTATTGTGCCATGCTCCGCGACTTTCTCCAACCGCAACTAAGGGAGCTTTTTGGTGAAATAGAGAACGTGTGGTTCCAGCAAGATGGTGCTACAGCCCACACAGCGCGGCAGTCACTGGCATTGGTGAAGGAAATGTTTCCTGGACATGTGATCTCGTTGCGTGGAGACATTGGCTGGCCCCCACGATCGCCGGACTTAACGCCCTGTGATTTCTTTCTTTGGGGCTATTTAAAAGCAAAAGTTTATGAACAACGTCCACAATCTTTACGAGCCCTGAAAGAAGCAATTACACAAGAGGTTGAAGCTATTCCACCTGAAATGACTCAAAGAGTAATGAATAACTGCAGGGAAAGACTCAATCAGTGTGTCGACAGTGCAGGAAGCCATTTAAGGGATGTTTTATTTAAAAAGTAAGACCATAAGAGTATTTTCTAAAATGGCATAATATGTACTTTTATTTAGTATAAATAAAATTGTTCTACCTTATTTGGTTTTGTTTTTATTAGCTTTCCTTAAAGGGGAGGTTTTTCTGCCGGACCTTGTATATTACAGACAAACCATGAAAGATAGAAACACATTGCGCATGTCACTAGATAGAGGAAGGTCCAAAGTTTTGACACAGCTGCGCTGTTGTTTCTTTGTAGCGGCACGGTGACTACATCACAAGAGAAATTATTTTGTGCCTTGGAATTTGCTCGAAGTCTATCCATTGCTCAATTACAGCGTGTGTTTCGCCGTCCATTCAGCAAGAAGCCGCCTCTGCACAAGTAGGTTTACGGCTGGCATACAAAATTCTTGGAAATTGGTTGCATGTGCAGAGGGAAGAGCACTGGTCGGCCACTCACGTCTGATGAAAATGTCAGGCTTATCCGAGATGCGTTCACACGGAGCCCCTGGAAGCCCACAAGAAGGGCAGGCAAAGAACTTCTATGTTTCCTCGAACAACGGTGAGGCGTCTTCTGAAACAAGTCTGCATATGAAGCCTTACAAGTTGCAGTTAATCCTGCAACTGCGTCCCGGCGACCATAACAGAAAGTACCGATTTTGCATCTCATTTCTCCAGGATATGGCAGAGGACACCCTCCGAACGACTCATCTCTTCGAACGAATCGACGTTACTTCTACCGGGTAAAGTAAACCGCCGTAATGTAAGAAGATGGGGATCGCAAAGTCCTGGCGTTTTCGCCGAACTTGGAAGAGACTCACCAAAACTGAATGTGTTCTGTGCCAGAATGAGATTTTCACTCTGCAGCGGAGTGTGCGCTGATATGAAACTTCCTGGCAGATTAAAACTGTGTGCCCGACCGAGACTCGAACTCGGGACCTTTGCCTTTGTCGGGCAAGTGCTCTACCAACTGAGTTCGAGTCTCGGTCGGGCACACAGTTTTAATCTGCCAGGAAGTTTCATATCAGCGCACACTCTGCTGCAGAGTGAAAATCTCATTTTGGAAACATCCCCCAGACTGTGGCTAAGCCATGTCTCCGCAATATCCTTTCTTTCAGGAGTGCTAGTTCTGCAAGTTTCGCAGGAGAGCTTCTGTAAATTTTGGAAGGTAGGAGACGAGGTACTGGCAGAAGTAAAGCTGTGAGTACCGGGCGTGAGTTGTGCTTCGGTAGCTCAGTTGGTAGAGCACTTGCCCGCGAAAGGCAAAGGTCCCGAGTTCGAGTCTCGGTCGGGCACACAGTTTTAATCTGCCAGGAAGTTTCATATCAGCGTACACTCCGCTGCAGAGTGAAAATCTCATTCTGGAAACATCCCGCAGGCTGTGGCTAAGCCATGTCTCCGCAATATCCTTTCTTTCAGGAGTGCTAGTTCTGCAAGTTTCGCAGGAGAGCTTCTGTAAATTTTGGAAGGTAGGAGACGAGGTACTGGCAGAAGTAAAGCTGTGAGTACTGGCCGTGAGTCGTGCTTCGGTAGCTCAGTTGGTAGAGCACTTGCCCGCGAAAGGCAAAGGTCCCGAGTTCGAGTCTCGGTCGGGCACACAGTTTTAATCTGCCAGGATGTTCTGTGCCGTTTCTGTTCACAAAGATTACGGACCTTTCTCTTTTGCGGAGGAAACTGTGAAAGGAGTGTCATACCTGGACATGTTTCAAAATTGGTTGTTTCCTAAACTTTATGAAAATTCCAATGATTTCATTTTTATGCATGACGGCGGCGCGCCTCACTTTCATCTTCAGGTGCAGCGTTATCTTAACAACAGCATTCCAAATCGTTGGACTGGAGGTGGTGGGCAGCAAGATCTCGTTCATTGCTTTTAGCCTCCCAGGTCACCAATCCTCGAACCTCGCGTTTTTTTTCTGTGGGGGTACATAAAAGACAGAATCTTTGTCCCACCTATGGCGGCTACTCTTCAAGAGCTGAGAAATCGAATTGTTGAAGCTGTCGATTCAATAAAAAGGCACCTGTTGATTCGTGTGGTCTCACGTTGAGTGTATGGTATAGTTTCTGTGTGAACATAAAACTTTGCGCCTTACTCTGTCCAGTGACATGCGCAATGTATTTCTGTCTTCCATGGTTTTTCCTTAATTAACAGCTGAAATCCGTTCTTTCTTTTTGAGTCACCCTGTCCCTAGTTTTACCCATGAGCGAGATACACACGTTACTTACGACGTTTGGTTCAAATGGCTCTGAGCACTATGGGACTCAACATCTTAGGTCATAAGTCCCCTAGAACTTAGAACTACTTAAACCTAACTAACCTAAGGACATCACACACACCCATGCCCGAGGCAGGATTCGAACCTGCGACCGTAGCAGTCCCGCGGTTCCGGACTGCAGCGCCAGAACCGCTAGACCACCGCGGCCGGCACTTACGACGTTTATTGGCTCTTTTTAGATACTTTGAAGACAACAGTTCTTTTCCCGTCGCTAGCAGAGGTCGCAGTGGGGAAAAACTTGATTCCGCTGTCAATGTTTTTTTTTCTACATTTTCCACTTCACTGTAGTTTACAGTCTTTTAAGTAGAAGCGTGGTCTTCATTACACACATATGGTAAAAGATATCGCCTTTTTCTTTCACAATCCAATGGAGGGAACCTTCATACTATGTCCATAAAGCATTAGTTTACTTCGAATTCTTGACTGAGATACACAAAAAGAGACGTGACTGCAGCACATTGTCAAAGTCATCCATATTTTTAACCGATGTATAGCGTGTTGCCCACTTTTGTACAAATGTAATTTCCCCAAATATTTAGACACCGCGGCTGAAGAGAAACACAGCTTCCAAACGCGACGCGTAAGCCGGCTACATTCGTGTCTCTTCTTGTGTATCTCAGTCAAGAGTTCAAAGTAAACTAATGCTTTATGGACACTGCATGAAGGGCAAAGGTTCCTTCTATTTGGCTGTGAAAGAACTAAGGCGATAGCTTCTACCATGTGTGTTTAATGCGGACCACACTCTTACTTAACAGACTGTACCCGAAACTTCATACAGTTTATCTTCTTGCTAAGTTTTCTTTGACTTCACTTGTTTTCCACTGAGTCTATTTTTTTATCAATTTTCTGAAGGTTTGTTATGGCCTGTGCCAGCCTCTTCAACTGAGAGTTGCACTTGCACCCAGCGAGTTCAATTATTTGTAGGATATAACAAGTCTCATATCCCCCTACAATTTTTAACGTCTGCAGCTCCCTAAAGTTAAATGGCAGTTATTCCGTGATCCAACAGATGTCCTATCATCGTGTCGCTTCTTCATGTCAATCTCTGAAATGCGTTTCTCTCCTCATCGATTCTACGGAGGACTTTCTCATTTCTCATTTTCTCAGTCCATTTGATTTTCAGCATTCTCCCACAGCACCACTTCTGAAACGGTTCGATTCTCTTCTTTTCTGACAGTTCATGATTCACTGCCTCACAATATTACCCAGACAAATAGCGTAGTGGTTAGCACAGTGGATTCACATTCGGGAGGACGACGGTTCAAATCTCCGTGCGGCCATCCCAATTTAGGTTTTCCCTTATTTCCCTGAACCGCTTCGGGCAAATGCCGCGACGTTTCCTTTGAAAAGAGGACGGCCCATTTCCTCCCGCATCCTTCCGTTATCCGGGCTTGTGCTTCATCTCTAATGACCTTCCCGTCGACGGGATGTTAACTCTTTAATCTTCCTTCGTCCATCATACAATTCATCCTCATAAATTTCTCGCTCAAATAAGGCTAATGTTTGATACTAGTAGATTTGTTTTGGTTCGGAATGCACTCTTTGCCTGTGCTAGTGTGCTTTTTATGTTGTTGCTTCATGCGTCATGTGTTATTTTCTTCCAAGGTAGCAGAATTCCTTCACTTCGTCTATTTCGTGGTCCAGAAGAGAGCTTCTGTAAAGTTTGGAAGGTAGGAGACGAGGTACTGGCAGAAGTAAAGCTGTGAGTACCGGGCGTGAGTCGTGCTTCGGTAGCTCAGGTGGTAGAGCACTTGCCCGCGAAAGGCAAAGGTCCCGAGTTCGAGTCTCGGTCGGGCACACAGTTTTAATCTGCCAGGAAGTTTCAAAACACAGTATTGTTTACGAAATACGTGAATCCACACAAAAAATTGTGAAGATAATGTGTACGATGTTTAATATAAGTAAAGTGCAGTGAAACCCAGTGTTGAAAAAGGTACAGGGGGTTCCTCGAATCTGAAATTAAGATGAATAGCGGCAACGAAATCAATCCTCTAACTTACAAAGAGGGAAAACCTGTTGCCCTCAAAATATAAAAAATGAGCAATAAACGCTGTAAGAAATGTGATCGTCTCATTCATACGCAAAACTGCTTTTAACTCTATTAGCAATGGTTACAGAACCACCATTGACGGCGCTTTGTCGGTAAAAGCGAAGCGCATCTGCTGTGACACAGTTTTAAAGTGCAGCAGGCGGAAGCGAGAGGAAAAATATTAGAATAAACAGCTGCTGCGGAAGATGGACAACCATAAAATTAATTAAAAAATTTTGCTCTTTATCCTATCGCTATTTTATCTTGCCACATAAATACATAAGTCCCAAATGGAGTTTTTATTCATTACAGAATTCTCATACAGTTCTAGAAAAGAGTCGACAACCACCAGTTCCCTATGGTACGATAATTTTTTGTGCCAGCTATAAAAATTATTTTATTTATTTATTTATTTCACGTGATCTGCTTATGACCATGGCGCGCTCTCTTACGTTTGACCAGTGTTTCACACGTACAGTTACTTTCTTACATCTTAGTTACCCTGAAACATAACTACTTTAGTATGACAAATAGTATTAAAATGATATGAGTGTTTATAGTGAGAGTGTGAGTAAATAAAACCCAGTATAAACTAATAAAGTTAATACAGGCAGTACTTGTGATACTGTTGCAGCCCCCACTAACAGTGGTAATGGTAATAACAATAATAGCAATGACAATAATGATAGTGGTAGATATAAAAAAATTATTGGTGCTCATAATAAATGTTTCCTGATATAGCGTGTCCTGGGTGAAGGAAATTTACGGAGTCTGCTCCACCTAAGAATATACTGGGAAATGAGAAAGATCTGGTTGGAAAGAAGGATGTACAAGGGTAATAAGTGCGTGTAGAAACAATAGCAATCCTTATCTTATGTTTTAGTAGATATGCCATTAGCTGTCTTCTGAAGCTGGAAATGTTACTCAGTTCTCTAATATAATGCAGGAACTTATTCCAGAGACGGGTTCCTACCACTGAGAACGACTTCGAGAGAGCTACTGAACCGTGAAGTGGAACGGAACGGATCTTGCTCTGATGGGAACGGGTGTTTCTGACATATTGTTCAGATAAGAGCGTTATGTTCGAGAAGACATATGTGGGACAGTGTCCATTGATAAGACAGTAGAGAAGACAGAGGCTATTTAAATCTCTGCACTTGTCTGCACCCAGCCAGGATAGCTGTGCTAATAATGGTGAAATGTGATCAAAGATCTGAACATTACACACATAACGAACACGAGCATTCACAACAAGTTCCAGGCATCGTGAGATTTCATGAGAAAAAGATTTCAAGAGGACATCGCTATAATCAATAACTGGGAGTGTTTGGACAAATGTATTTTAAAGGTCAAGAGAAAAGAGCTTTTTTACATTTTTTAGGGCGTGGGGAGATGCTGATGCCTATTTCCAAACTGCAGGCTCTGAGCACTATGGGACTTAACAGCTGTGGTCATCAGTCCCCTAGAACTTAGGACTACTTAAACCTAACTAACCTAAGGACATCACACACATCCATGCCCGAGGCAGGATTCGAACCTGCGACCGTAGCAGTCGCGCGGTCCCGGACTGCGCGCCTAGAACCGCGAGACCACCGCGGCCGGCTCCAAACTGCAGTTACGTGCACAATCCAATTTACGTTTTCATCCATTATTACTCCTAGATTGTTTGGTAAAGGTCAGAAGCAGGTTTTTGTACCATTTAGGATTAAAGATGGTGAGGATTCACGATGTTTCGGGCTACTGAGCCTAGAAAGACCAGCTGGTCGGCTTTTGGATGGGTTGACATGACACGTCTCGAAACTGGCAAAAATGATTGTTTTAGATTCTTGTGTACCACCGACACCCCCCCCCACCCCCGCCCACCCCCCACCCCCCGCTGGATAAATTTCTAAGGACGCCCGGTACAGGATGACTCCAAGTTTAACGTCGATTCTGAACCACGGTGCAACTCAGCATTTTTCACATCAAGTAACATTACCAGATACACTACTGGCCATTGAAGTTGCTACACCAAGAAGAAACGCAGATGATAAACGGGTAGTCATTGGACATATATATTATACTAGAAGTGACATGTGATTACATTTCACGCAATTTGGGTGCATAGATCTTGAGAAATCAGTACCCAGAACAACCCCCTCTGGCCGTAATAAGGGTCTTGATACGCCTGGGCATTGAGTCAAACAGAGCTTGGATGGCGTGTACAGGTACAGCTGCCCATGCAGCTTCAACGTATTGTGACGAGCCAGTTGCTCGGCCACCATTGACCAGACGTTTTCAATTGGCGAGAGATCTGGAGAATGTGCTGGCCAGGGCAGCAGTCGAACATTTTCTGTATCTAGAAAGGCCCGTGCAGGACCTGCAACATGCGGGCGTGCATTATCCTGCTGAAATGTAGGGTTTCGCAGGGATCGAATGAAGGCTAGAGCCACGGGTCGTAACACATTTGAAATGTAACGTCCACTGTTCAAAGTGCCGTCAATGCGAACAAGAGGTGACCGAGACGTGTAACCGGGTGATACGCCAGTATGGCGATGACGAATACACGCTTCCAATATGCGTTCACCGCGATGTCGGATGCGACCATCATGATGCTGTAAACAGAACCTGGATTCATCCGAAAAAATGACATTTTGCCATTCGTGCACCCAGGTACGTCGTTGAGTACACCATCGCAGGCGCTCCTGTCTGTGATGCAGCGTCAAGGGTAACCGCATCCATGGTCTCCGAGCTGATAGTCCAACTGTTCGTGCAGATGGTTCTTGTCTTGCAAACGTCCCCATCTATTGACTCAGGGATCGAGACGTGGCTGCACGATCCGTTACAGACATCCGGATAAGATGCGTGTCATCTCGACTGCTAGTGATACGAGGCCGTTGGGATCAACACGACGTTGTGTATTACCCTCCTGAACCCACCGATTCCATATTCTGCTAACTGTCATAGGATCTCGACCAACCATTCAGTTCCTTTGTTTTCTCACCATAAATGCCATCAGTGACAGCCACTGTTTGTCCTACACCTCTGCCCATTAAAGGGTTCAACTTAGCACTGAAAATTGGAAATTTGTGGTTAGGTCTTATGATGCATCTAGCACGGAAATTGAAATCTTTTCTGCACATTGAAAGACAGGTATTTGCTAATAAGACTCTGTAAACTTTTTCTTGAAACCGAAAGTCTGCCTAAAGCCGTAAAAATCAAATGAAGCCTGTTTTGGTTACCTGTCCGCCTACTGGTCAATAGAATCTTGGCAGAAACATCGACCTGAATCTTCTTGTAAATAAAAGTCTTCGTTCCACGTCACACAACAATTACGTCTCTTGTTAACTAGACTTTTATAAACTGGAAAATGTGTACTAAATTAACGATTTATGTGTGAATGTTCGATATATTGTCAGAACCTTGCTGCATTAACATCTCTGGGAGGATCACCACCTCATGTATTCATTGGTTTGCAGTTTTATGTTCCTGATGCCTGCACCAGTTCAGCGTCTCTGTGCAATGCATTGACCTTTCAGGAGCCACTCGGTATCCATCGCACCCGGCAGCAAGTACCGTTAGGACATGCCGTCGATCTCCTCCTGCATTTTCATTTGCTCCATCCGTAACTAGAACTCACACAGTGAGCCAACGAAAAATCACTTACTGTTCAAATTATAGATATCGATAAAGACGGGCCGCATGTTTACGTTCAGAATTACAAACTAACTGTGCTTCTGGCGCGATGTGTTAGTGAGTGGAACGCGGATCCGCAACGCTACACGCAACGCGGCAGCTGACGCGCTCTTTCAGCGATAAGTCTTAATGGCGGTTGCGTGTGCTTCACGACCAGCCGTTACCTCCTCATCCAACACACTCCTGCGTGCAGCGGGATTTTAACAAAGTAAACAGTAAACCTGCTCACGATCAGTAAGTGGAATCTGTCTCTGATTCCCAGGGACGCTCTGGAAGATACTCTAGCAAAATGCAATGTTTTTTTCGTTAGATGCATCAGTTTTCACTGTGAAGGATGGGGCCTTCATGCCCTCCCTTACATTTACAACTTGATGTGCTTCACTTTCTATGACCTCTTCATTTATATTCTCCCATAAGGGGACGTATTGGTAGCGGTCTTTCTACCGCTGGTCAGATCTTGGCTTAATGGTTAGAAAGCAAATATAAGTTTTGCTAGATAAAAAACTGGCCAGGTGCGAATAGGAATCGCACTCTGAGGGTACCGAAAAAACTTGTTTATGTATAAAGACAGTTCATCCGTTCCAGGAATCGGGAATCTCGACCGTTTTTGCCTGTTATCGACAATGATACTGGTAAGATATCGGTCCCGGAAATTCCAGAATTTTCGAGAATGTTTTAATTTTAAAGTTTGAAACTGGAAAACAAACGACAAAAAATATTTTTCTTGTGATACAATACACATTTTCCTTTACTTGTACTGTTAAACCTTGCATCTTGCCACATTTCATGGTACTAGGCCAATGGGATTTGATGAGCAAGTCTGCGAATATCAAAATATGTTACATAAATAGTCGTTTCTTTTGACTGCAGTGACTTAGAAGCTTAAGGTTTTTACACCGCCAAGGTACTATAGACGTTAGTACGTGACAGACGTATCCAATTCATACGTCTACCTGTTCCTGAGAAAAAGAGGTCTCAACAGACTAAAGGACAGACAGTCTGATAACAAATGGCAAGTCTTTTTCGTTTGATATAATTACAAACTCAAAACTTTCGGCTATTTTCCTTTACTTGTATCGTGAGTCTGCTTCTTTCCAAAGCTCATGATTGCAGACCATAGATTTTGATGGGTGAGTTTGCGAGTGTGAAAGTATGCGACATAAATGGCCATGCGCTCTGATTGCACTGACATGCAAGCTTCCACTTTGTACACAACCAAGGGGGTAGACTTCAGTACGTGACATCAGTTTCAACTTGATACGTATATCCTTTCCTGAGAAAACAGGTTTTTAACAGTCTGACCGACAAACAGACAGACATACGGACAACAAAGTGACATTTTAAGGCATCCATTTTTACCGATTAAGGTAGGGACCCTAAAAAATGATGATTAAGTGAATGACGCGATGTTGATTATGTGAATGCTTTCTGTTTTGTGGAGACATAGTAACTGGCGGATCCTGGTAGTAGTAATCGCGAAGGGTGGGTAAAGATGTGTGTTTGTGGAGGATTTTATAGGAAGAATTTTGGATATTTGTGTACGGGACAGAGCTAATGGATCGGCTGTACGTATTGGGAGGTGCACAGGATTGCAGCTTGACAGAGACAGAATGGGTTGGGGCCTTCATATGGGATGAAAGTAGAAGGGTGGGTTATCGCTGTTAAGACGGTCGATATAGGAAATGCCTTAACGGTGCAGGAAGGGGAATGATTGAAATAACTGTGGGAAAGGATTTTTACTCGCTGCATGTTAGATTATCAAGCTATAAATGGAGGTAAAACCTCAAGAAATCCAATTGGGTCTGATGCTTTGTGTATGTAACATGTTTTCAAAAAATGGTTCACATGGCTCTGAGCACTATGGGACTTAACATCTGAGGTCATCAGTCCCCTAGAACTTAGAACTACTTAAACCTAACTAACCTAAGGACATCACACACATCCATGCCCGAGGCAGAATTCGAACCTGCGACCGTAGCAGTCGCGCGGTTTCGGACTGAAGTGCCTAGAACCGCTCGGTCGCTGTGGCCGGAAACATGTTTTCATAAAGTGAAAATCTTTTGTTGACCGTTGCTGGAGAAGGAGACAAGAGGTGCGGTGGTAGTCCAGAATTCTAGGGGATGGCGGGGAAAATAGGACGTTGGGACTGGGCTTCACGATAAATCCAGGACAGACGGAGGTGTTCTCAGTGTAGGAAGTTTAGCATACAAGTAGGAGGAGGTAGATATGGAAACGGAGGTGTATATAATTCCAGAATTTGTTAGCAGTGGTATAACAAGGGGAATCGGCGATCTAGGTGTCGTTTGCTTGGGTGACGTGGGTCGGATAAGGCTCTTTTACGTAATGAAGATAGCTGTGGGATTTAGACCCTGCGTCCGTCTAGGCAGCGATGTGTCCTAAAGTTCGTATGAAAACTATACCGAACATTGAAACTATGTTACATACCTTACCTAGACGCCCACACTAATTAAATTCAGGATAGCCACACGAACTGAGCCGTTTGTTGCCTTCCTCGTAAGCCTCTTCCATTGTGGTCTGCCTCCGTCTACGTTCTCGTGAGGTACATCCTGCCATCTCAGCTCTAATCTGTCAGGATGTGTCCTTTCTTGTTTGTCAAAAAACTGTTCAAATGTGTGTGAAATCTTATGGGAATTAACTGCTAAGGTCATCAGTCCCTAAGCTTACACACTACTTAACCGAAATTATCCTATGGACAAACACACACACCCATGCCCGAGGGAGGACTCGAACCTCCGCCGGGACCAGCCGCACAGTCCACGACTGCAGCGCCACAGACCGATCGGCTAATCCCGCGCGGCTCTTGTTTGTCACTTTCCTTTTAGCATCTTGTTATTATCCTATCTTCTGTTCTCAGTACATGACACAGACTTTCAATCCTGCTCATTATTACTTCTGTCGCATCTGGGCATTATACAGTACATGGATTTCTGTACTTCTTCTTCTTCTTCTTCTTCTACGACTGAAACTTTCATTCTCAAACACGGATCCAAAAATGTTCTTAACAGCTCGTTTTCAAAGAATATATTTTTTCTCTCCATCTTCTTAGTTCTTCATTACAGACCGGCCGCACAACGTTCTCGTAAGTATAACCTCAGCAATACTGGAGATATTACCACTAAAAGTACTACTACGTTTGTTACTACTATCCTAATGAACATGGCATCATCCAGAAACTAAACAAATCGAATCCATGCTCAGTCGATTGTACAAATACATACTAGCAGTAATTCTATAAGATTCCAGACAGACAGTGTTCACGTAGCAATGTATGTAGTTATTGTAAAGGGCTTTGAGGTACCAAAGTCAACCAACCCTTCATATGAAGCGGAAACATGAGAGCAACTATCAGCAGACCTTGTTGACGAAAAGCGTGACTTCGAAAGAACAAAATGATCAGTCTCCGCGAGACGGGTTTATCATACTGGCACCTCCGCTCGCACCGATCTTGAAACTGCGACAGTGATGCATGTGTCGACGAGTAGATAGAAGAAAGTCAGTGATCAATGACTCTGTAAGGGACTTCACTGTGTGATTATACAGGGGCGAATAATCGAGTTTGTACGGACTGCATAACTTCGCCCATAGCCTTGAGTTAACTCTGGAAGCCTCAAACAGTCCTCCGTATAAGTTCCATCCAATATTTATCAAATTTTATGGGATGTTCATCACATAACAACCATCAAATGACTGAACTTCCATTTCACTCGAAACTGGTGTCCATCCATCGATATCATTATGCACTAGGACCCCATGGGCTCGAAGCGCTCTTCTATTCATCGTAGCATGAAAGCAAGCAGATTCAAAATTTCTTGACATGCTCGAGACACAGTTTGTGTCAGTCCGTGAAGATTTCTGGCTGGAGGCTATTATGACGATACACGTCTTCCCACCGCGTCCCAGATGTTCTCTATGGGTAACACATCGAGGGGCCGGGTAGGCTAGTCGAAAAACCGTACATATCTCAACGCGTTTGTGTCCTGGATCGCTGTACGGGATCTAGCCTTATCTGCTCAAGCATTCCACTTGGTACACTGGTCATGACGCGTATGACAACTGGGTTTGCCATTTTTGCCTCAGATTGGCAAGCGTTAAGCCTCTCTCCAGTAATTACCTATTCAGTCCTGTTGTCATAGCCGGTGGCCCACTGCGTGAATTCTGGAGTTGTAAACGCACGGGTCTCGGGAGTCACAGTTTTCTTTGACCCTTCATTGGTTCGTCTACGGACACGTTGGCATAGATCTGATCACCACAAACAGAAGCAAAACTCATCGCTGAACGTCACAGAACGTCATTCAATGTCCCAAGCGATTCATGCCGTACACCACGCAAGTCTCTGTTGTCCGTGGTATGGTGTCAGCGACTAACGACGCATGCCAGCTCGAGAGCTCAACTTGCTTACAGTAATCTGTTCCCAACGTTATCCGTCTAATCGTCAGAGACAGTCACGTCTTCTGTGCTTGAACTAAATTACAGTTTGGACACATATTTTTAGCTCTCGGCCATTTTGTTATTTTATTTATGGCAAATGGCTCGGACAGCAGGATAGACACAAAACAGATTAAATCAATGGGGAGAGAGAAAATAAACAGGCCAGTTGTTGTTGTTGTGGTCTTCAGTCCTGAGACTGGTTTGATGCAGCTCTCCATGCTACTCTATCCTGTGCAAGCTTCTTCATCTCCCAGTACGTACTGCAGCCTACATCCTTCTGAACCTGCTTAGTGTATTCATCTCTTGGTCTCCCTCTACGTTTTTTACCCTCCACACTGCCCTCCAATACTAAATTGGTGATCCCTTGATGCCTCAGAACATGTCCTACCAACCGATCCCTTCTCCTAGTCAAGTTGTGCCACAAACTTCTCTTCTCCCCAATCCTATTCAATACTTCCTCATTAGTTATGTGATCTACCCATCTAATCTTCAGCATTCTTCTGGTAGCACCACATTTCGAAAGCTTCTATTCTCGTCTTGTCTAAACTATTTATCGTCCATGTTTCACTTCCATACATGGCTACACTCCATACAAATACTTTCAGAAACGACTTCCTGACACTTAAATCTATACTCGATGTTAACAAATTTCTTTTCTTCAGAAACGCTTTCGTTGCCATTGCCAGTCTACATTTTATATCCTCTCTACTTTGGCCATCATCAGTTATTATGCTCCCCAAATAACAAAACTCCTTTACTACTTTAAGTGTCTCATTTCCTAATCTAATTCCCTCAGCATCACCAGACTTAATTCGACTACATTCCATTATCCTCGTTTTGCTATTGTTGATGTTCATCTTATATCCTCCTTTCAAGACACTGTCCATTCCGTTCAACTGCTCTTCCAAGTCCTTTGCTGTCTCTGACAGAATTACAATGCCATCGGCGAACCTCAAAGTTTTTATTTCTTCTCCATGGATTTTAATTCCTACTCCGAATTTTTCTTTTGTTTCCTTTACTGCTTGCTCAGTATACAGTTTGAATAACATCGGGGAGAGGCTACACCCCTGTCTCACTCCCTTCCTAACCACTGCTTCTCTTTCATGTCCCTCGACTCTTATAACTGCCATCTGGTTTCTGTACAAATTGTAAATAGCCTTTCGCTCCCTGTATTTTACCCCTGCCACCTTCAGAATTTGAAAGAGAGTATTCCAGTCAACATTGTCAATGCTAGAAACGTAGGTTTGCCTTTTCTTAATCTAGCTTCTAAGATAAGCCGTAGGGTCAGTATTGCCTCACGTGTTCCAACATTTCTACAGAATCCAAACTGATCTTCCCCGAGGTCGGCTTCTAACAGTTTTTCCATTCGTCTGTAAAGAATTCGCGTTAGTATTTTGCAGCCTTGGCTTATTAAACTGATAGTTCAGTAATTTTCGCATCTGACAACATCTGCTTTCTTTGGGGTTGGAATTATTATATTCTTCTTGAAGTCTGAGGGGGTTTCGCCTGTCTCGTGCATCTTGCTCACCAGATGGTAGAGTTTTGTCAGGACTGGCTCTCCCAAGGCCGTCAGTAGTTCTAATGGAATGTTGTCTACTCCCGGGGCCTTGTTTCGACTCAGGTCTTTCAGTGCTCTGTCAAACTCTTCACGCAGTATCGTATCTCCCATTTCATCTTCATCTACATCCTCTTCCATTTCCATAATATTGCCTTCAAGTACATCGCCCTTGTATAGACCCTCTATATACTCCTTCCACCTTTCTGCTTTCCCTTCTTTGCTTAGAATTGGGTTTCCATCTGAGCTCTTGATATTGGTACAAGTGGTTCTCTTTTCTCCAAAGGTCTCTTTATTTTTCCTGTAGGCAGTATCTATCGTACCCCTAGAGAGATAAGCCTCTACATCCTTACATTTGTCCTCTATCCATCCCTGCTTAGCCATTTTGCCCTTCCTGTCGATCTCATTTTTGAGACGTTTGTATTCCTTTTTGCCTGCTTAATTTACTGCATTTTTATATTTTCTCCTTTCATCAATTAAATTCAATATTTCTTCTGTTACCCAAGGATTTCTACTAGCCCTCGTCTTTTTACCTAATTGATCTTCTGGTGCCTTCACTACTTCATCCCTCAAAGCTACCCATTCTTTTTCTACTGTATTTCTTTCCCCCATTCTTGTCAATTGTTCCCTTATGCTCTCCCTGAAACTCTGTACAACCTCTGATTTAGTCAGTTTATCCAGGTCCCATCTCCTTAAATTGCCACCTTTTTGCAGTTTCTTCAGTTTAATAGGAATTATTAAGATAGACCTTCAATTCTAGTAGTAGCAGATCTCTTTTACAAGGATGTTGGACATGTCTTGGCATTACGATTTAAGAACAACAAAAATAAAGTAATTCACATATAAATACATTTACAGATATACAACTATAGAAGACAAGGATTGGGCGGGTAGTCGCCTGTGGCCTTATAGTAGGAACATCCCGGCATTTGCCTACAACAATTTAGGAAAACCACGGAAAACCTAAAGCAGGAAGGCTGGATGAATTTTCGAGCCTCGACCCTACAGAATACTAGGCCATTCTGTTTAAAACAGTGCTACCTATTCGGCATACCCCTAGTGTACAATACTGTTTTACAAATGAGTTATTTAATAATGGTAACAGGCTAATGCTACACTGTTTATTAAGTTTTCACTCCCAGTCACTATACACGCTACGCACACTATTCACACATTGTTTCATAATACAACACATACTACCAGTTGATGTCAGGACCGTTTTGTGTACCACTACGTCCCATTTGTTAACCTGAAAAACTGATTCAGCATCCCCCTATAACGAGTGAGATGCTGAGCTTAAAAAGATGATAAAGTGTGAGTATTACATATTGCTCAGCTTTGGGTGCAAGTTTTTCCAGAAAAGGAAAAAAAAGAAGGAAAAAATATGATGTCTAAGTGTTATGGAGAATGTTAGACGTTTTATTACCATTATTATTATTTCTGTTACTTTTTTTACCAAGCCTCTACTTTGTGTTACCTAAGTAATCCTTCAATGTACAGAATTTTTGGGTTAATAGGTACTTTTTAACTGTCGTTTTATAGCAAACAAGCGAATTCCGCTTCTTTGGTAGTACAGTAACCGGGTAACAGAAGTGTGAAGAGTATTAAAACAAACACAGGCCTTTAGAGAAAGAAGTAATTTATGAACAAACGATCACCTTAATATAGAAAAAAGTGCGAAACGTATTAGTAAATTGAGTGATAGTGTTTTAAGCTGTGATTGTGAAGGGTGGACTCCGAAATAGGAAAGGAAAAAAATTTGAAGACAGAATGTCGCCGATGTAGAAAAGTCTTACAAAAATATCCCGGGTTAAAAGAAAATAGAAAGGGAAGAAAAAAAACATAAAAATGATATTGAACAATGACATACAAAAAACAAAACCTGATTTTAGTTGGCTGCCTAATTCGCTACAACAAATTTATAAGGAAATTCTTTGAAGGGAAAACGTTGCTATAAATTGCAGACGCATGCTTAGAACATCCATATGGACATCCGTATGGCAAATTTGACAAGGATATGAACAGAAGCAGTTACAACTGAATGGTAAGGATGTCAACAGACTAAGAGGTCCAGGAAAGGTTTGACAACGGTTCTGATCTGCTTACACGCAGCAGATCAGAAACGTCCAGTCACGCCGTCACTCAGTTGGAGGAGCACTCCTCATACGGTTGGTTTCAAAACCCAGTCCGGTACATACTTACGATCTGTCACGATCCCACAACCTCCTGCAGTCTCCATGGTTTTCTTTCAAGCTAACGATAACGTCCATCACATTTCACGTATAGGGCCTGTCCAAGTGACAATCGGTTTCGACATGCTTAGTATGAATTTTCCTGCGTCATACTCCAATGAAATGAAGCCCGCTATCTTGAGCCTGCATTACATTGACAATTAATCACATTGTTCCCGCTCTATAACTAATCTGGGAATTAGTCAGATGCCACAGCTATCTAATCTGGTTCGGTTTTCAACACAGAAACATTTGCTGCTACCATTCGGGATTTCTATTTATCCCCGTGAGGTGGCAGAAATGCTAATTTGAAGCAAAAAATTTCAGCTGAACATAAGATTTCCGAGATAGACGTTAGTTGTTGTTGTTGTTGTGGTCTTCAGTCCTGAGACTGGTTTGATGCAGCTCTCCATGCTACTCTATCCTGTGCAAGCTTCTTCATCTCCCAGTACCTACTGCAGCCTACATCCTTCTGAATCTGCTTAGTGTATTCATCTCTTGGTCTCCCTCTACGATTTTTACCCTCCACGCTGCCCTCCAATGCTAAATTTGTGATCCCTTGATGCCTCAAAACATGTCCTACCAACCGATCCCTTCTTCTAGTCCAGTTGTGCCACAAACTTCTCTTCTCCCCAATCCTATTCAATACCTCCTCATTAGTTACGTGATCTACCCACCTTATCTTCACCATTCTTCTGTAGCACCACATTTCAAAAGCTTCTATTCTCTTTTTGTCGAAACTGGTTATCGTCCATGTTTCACTTCCATACATGGCTACACTCCATACAAATACTTTCAGAAACGACTTCCTGACACTTAAATCTATACTCGATGTTAACAAATTTCTTTTCTTCAGAAACGCTTTCGTTGCCATTGCCAGTCTACATTTTATATCCTCTCTACTTTGGCCATCATCAGTTATTATGCTCCCCAAATAACAAAACTCCTTTACTACTTTAAGTGTCTCATTTCCTAATCTAATTCCCTCAATATCACCCGATTTAATTTGACTACATTCCATTATCCTCGTTTTGCTTTTGTTGATGTTCATCTTATATCCTCCTTTCAAGACACTGTCCATTCCGTTCAACTGCTCTTCCAAGTCCTTTGCTGTCTCTGACAGAATTACAGTGTCATCGGCGAACCTCAAAGTTTTTATTTCTTCTCCATGAATTTTAATACCAACTTCGAATTTTTCTTTTGTTTCCTTTACTGCTTGCTCAATGTTGTTGTTGTGGTCTTCAGTCCTGAGACTGGTTTGATGCAGCTCTCCATGCTACTCTAACCTGTGCAAGCTTCTTCATCTCCCAGTACCTACTGCAACCTACATCCTTCTGAATCTGCTTAGTGTATTGATCTCTTGGTCTCCCTCTACGATTTTTACCCTCCACGCTGCCCTCCAATGCTAAATTTGTGATCCCTTGATGCCTCAAAACATGTCCTACCAACCGATCCCTTCTTCTAGTCAAGTTGTGCCACAAACTTCTCTTCTCCCCAATCCTATTCAATACCTTCTCATTAGTTACGTGATCTACCCACCTTATCTTCAGCATTCTTCTGTAGCACCACATTTCGAAAGCTTCTATTCTCTTCTTGTCCAAACTAGTTATCGTCCATGTCTCACTTCCATACATGGCTACACTCCATACAAATACTTTCAGAAACGACTTCCTGACACCTAAATCTATACTCGATGTTAACAAATTTCTCTTCTTCAGAAACGCTTTCCTTGCCATTGCCAGTCTACATTTTATGTCCTCTCTACTTCGACCATCATCGGTTATTTTACTCCCTAAATAGCAAAACTCCTTTACTACTTTAAGTATCTCATTTCCTAATCTAATTCCCTCAGCATCACCCGACTTAATTTGACTACATTCCATTATCCTCGTTTTGCTTTTGTTGATGTTCATCTTATATCCTCCTTTCAAGACACTGTCCATTCCGTTCAACTGCTCTTCCAAGTCCTTTGCTGTCTCTGAAAGAATTACAATGTCATCGGCGAACCTCAAAGTTTTTACTTCTTCTCCATGAATTTTAATACCTACTCCGAATTTTTCTTTTGTTTCCTTTACTGCTTGCTCAATATACAGATTGAATAACATCGGGGAGAGGCTACAACCCTGTCTCACTCCTTTCCCAACCACTGCTTCCCTTTCATGTCCCTCGACTCTTATAACTGCCATCTGGTTTCTGTACAAATTGTAAATAGCCTTTCGCTCCCTGTATTTTACCCCTGCCACCTTCAGAATTTGAAAGAGAGTATTCCAGTCAACATTGTCAAAAGCTTTCTCTAAGTCTACAAATGCCAGAAATGTAGGTTTGCCTTTTCTTAATCTTTCTTCCAAGATAAGTCGTAAGGTCAGTATTGCCTCACGTGTTCCAACATTTCTACGGAATCCAAACTGATCTTCTCCGAGGTCGGCTTCTACCAGTTTTTCCATTCCTGTGTAAAGAATTCGCGTTAGTATTTTGCAGCTGTGACTTATTAAACTGACTGTTCGGTAATTTTCACATCTGTCAACACCTGCTTTCTTTGGGATTGGAATTATTATATTCTTCTTGAAGTCTGAGGGTATTTCGCCTGTCTCATACATCTTGGTCACCAGATGGTAGAGTTTTGTCATGACTGGCTCTCCCGAGGCCATCAGTAGTTCTAGTGGAATGTTGTCTACTCCCGGGGCCTTGTTTCGACTCAGGTCTTTCAGTGCTCTGTCAAACTCTTCACGCAGTATCTTATCTCCCATTTCGTCTTCATCTACATCCTCTTCCATTTCCATAATATTGTCCTCAAGTACATCTCCCTTGTATAAACCCTCTATATACTCCTTCCACCTTTCTGCCTTCCCTTCTTTGCTTAGAACTGGGTTTCCATCTGAGCTCTTGATATTCATACCTGTGGTTCTCTTCTCTCCAAAGGTCTCTTTAATTTTCCTGTAGGCAGTATCTATCTTACCCCTAGTGAGACAAGCCTCTACATCCTTACATTTGTCCTCTAGCCATCCCTGCTTAGCCATTTTGCACTTCCTGTCGATTTCATTTTTGAGACGTTTGTATTCCTTTTTGCCTGCTTCATTTACTGCATTTTTATATTTTCTTCTTTCATCAATTAAATTCAATATTTCTTCTCTTACCCAAGGATTTCTATTAGCCCTCGTCTTTTTACCTACTTGATCATCTGCTGCCTTCACCACTTCATCCCTCAGAGCTACCCATTCTTCTTCTACTGTATTTATTTCACCCATTCCTGTCAATTGTTCCCTTATGCTCTCCCTGAAACTCTCTACAACCTCTGGTTCTTTCAGTTTATCCAGGTCCCATCTCCTTAAATTCCCACCTTTTTGCAGTTTCTTCAGTTTCAATCTGCAGTTCATAACCAATAGATTGTGGTCAGAATCCACATCTGCCCCTGGAAATGTCTTACAATTTAAAACCTGGTTCCTAAATCTCTGTCTTACCATTATATAATCTATCTGAAACCTGTCAGTATCTCCAGGCTTCTTCCATGTATACAGCCTCCTTTCATGATTCTTGAACCAAGTGTTAGCTATGATTAAGTTATGCTCTGTGCAAAATTCTACAAGGCGGCTTCCTCTTTCATTCCTTCCCCCCAATCCATATTCACCTACTATGTTTCCTTCTCTCCCTTTTCCTACTGACGAATTCCAGTCACCCATGACTATTAAATTTTCGCCTCCCTTCACTACCTGAATAATTTCTTTTATCTCGTCATACATTTCATCTATTTCTTCATCATCTGCAGAGCTAGTTGGCATATAAACTTGTACTACTGTAGTAGGCATGGGCTTTGTGTCTATCTTGGCCACAATAATGCGTTCACTATGCTGTTTGTAGTAGCTAACCCGCACTCCTATTTTTTTACTCATTATTAAACCTACTCCTGCATTACCCCTATTTGATTTTGTATTTATAACCCTGTAATCACCTGACCAAAAGTCTTGTTCCTCCTGCCACCGAACTTCACTAATTCCCACTATATCTAACTTTAACCTATCCATTTCCCTTTTCAAATTTTCTAACCTACCTGCCCGATTAAGTGATCTGACATTCCACGCTCCGATCCGTAGAACGCCAGTTTTCTTTCTCCTGATAACGACGTCCTCTTGAGTAGTCCCCGCCCGGAGATCCGAATGGGGGACTATTTTACCTCCGGAATATTTTACCCAAGAGGACGCCATCATCATTTAATCATACAGTAGAGCTGCATGTCCTCGGGAAAAATTACGGCTGTAGTTTCCCCTTGCTTTCAGCCGTTCGCAGTACCAGCACAGCAAGGCCGTTTTGGTTAATGTTACAAGGCCAGATCAGTCAATCATCCAGACTGTTGCCCCTGCAACTACTGAAAAGGCTGCTGCCCCTCTTCAGGAACCACATGTTTGTCTGGCCTCTCAACAGATACCCCTCCGTTGTGGTTGCACCTACGGTACGGCCATCTGTATCGCTGAGGCACGCAAGCCTCCCCACCAACGGCAAGGTCCATGGTTCATGGGGGGGCTTGCTCAATATACAGATTGAATAACATCGGGGAGAGGCTACAACCCTGTCTCACTCCTTTCCCAACCACTGCTTCCCTTTCATGTCCCTCGACTCTTATAACTGCCATCTGGTTTCTGTACAAATTGTAAATAGCCTTTCGCTCCCTGTATTTTACCCCTGCCACCTTCAGAATTTGAAAGAGAGTATTCCAGTTAACGTTGTCAAAAGCTTTCTCTAAGTCTACAAATGCTAGAAACGTAGGTTTGCCTTTTCTTAATCTTTCTTCTAAGATAAGTCGTAAGGTGGAGTGTGGTGGAATACGATTGTTGATAAAACCAAACAATAAATCATACCAGATTACAAACTGCAAAAATTGTAATTACGGTTTCAAAAACTCAGAATAAACTTCGAAGGGTTTCACTGTCATTTTCGTTGCGTTAGTAAATGCACAAAAATTTCATTAAATGGTTTTATCTTATTATATACAGGGGATGGGCAAAATAATGTGAACACCTGTACTTACTTGGGAATGGTTTATTAATAAGGGGTTGGTCCCTCATTTGCCCGTAATACAGCTGCGATTCGTTTTGGAATACTGGCACATAATGATTGTATAGTCTCCAGCGGAATGTTATGCCACTCTTCGATCAGGACCTCTTCTAACTCCTGTATTGATGAGGGAGGCGGAAATCTGCTCTGGAGTCTGCGCTTCAATACCGCCCACAATGGTTCGATAATGTTCAAATCCGGGGGCCGTGCTGGTCAGGGAAGACGCCACAGTTCAGTTGCATGCTTCTCATACCACGATTGTACTGTCCTGGCTGTGTGAATGGGTACATTGTCGTCCGGAAATGTTGCATCATTGTTGGGAAACAACGTTTGAACCGTGGCGTGCATGTGATCACCTAAAATGTTCACATAATCATTAGCCGTAATGATGGGACCAGCAGAATACCATGATATGGCTACCCACACCATCACACTTCCACCTCCATGCTTAACCGTTGTAATCAGACAGTCATGATTGTAGGCTTCTTATGGCGTTCTCCAGAAGTGAACCCGGGCCGATGTTGGAAATAACGAAAATGTTGACTCGTCGGACCATATGACGTGTTTCCACTGATCTTTGCGTTGGTTGTCATCACTAATGGTTTCGGTATAGCAGCTTGTCCATGAGTATACGGTTTATGGAGTTCTCAGCGGTCAGTTTCGATAGATACGGGTCTGGAAGATGGCTATTGAGTTCTGCAGCCACTTTAGCCGCCGTTGTTTGGTGTTATTTTGAAACAATTTGTGTTAGCGTACGACGATCTCTGTCACTTGGTTTTGATCTGCGCCCCCTATTACATTTACACGGTTATGTCTTTCCACGTTTTGTGTAGGCTTTCATGACTGTTGAAACAGTTCCTCTTGAAACATTCAGTACGTTTTGCGGTATACTGATAATTTTTGCTTTTTGCATCGTCTGTCTACAACTGAATGAAACACTATTTTCATGCCATACGCGTTTCGGCTTTATTCTCTGCAAGGCATCTTCAGTGGCCTGGAATATGTACATATTTTTGCTATTTACTTTACATTTTGGGGCAAGAAGAGGAACGGCACCAAAAATGGAACAGAAACATATCGAAAATCGTCCACACAACCTGTAAGTAGAATTAAAAATACTACTACATCATAGCAAAAACCAACAACCAGAGCTGTTTATAATCTACAGGTACATTATCCCAAAATGTAAACTAAATAGTAGAAATATGTACAGTACATATTCCAGGCCACTGAAGATGCCTTGCAGAGAATAAAGCCGAAACGCGGAAGGCACGGAAATTGTGTTTCCTTCAGTTGTAGCCAGACGGTCCAAAAAGTAGAAATTATCAATACCGCAGTATTACACGCAACTGTGGAAGACAGGACTACAAAAGTTGAAGATTCAATAAGTTGGCTGTCTTGTTTTCTGATCCTCCAGCTAATCAGGCCCCCACAATCTGCCCTCTTCGGAACTCTGTTAGGTCTTTCGTTGCACGTCGACCTCGGCCACTGAATGCGTGTACGAAGTGTGCACTACTCGTAAACAACCTGCACTGATATCTAGTCCGTACTAAAAAACCGGCCCAGTCCAGCGCGACACGTGCCTTACCTGCATTGTTGACCGTCAAAAACAACCATCCCGTTACTACCACTGTTCACATTATTTTGCCTATACTCTGTATTGTTAGCTGTTGTTATTATAAATTTATAAAGAATAATACTGTGCACCATCAGTTCCTATGAAAGTCTTTATTATTGTTATCAGTTTCGATGGGTACTAACCATCTACAGCTGCAAGAAACTTTTAAATTTCAGTATCTGTGCAGACACATATGTGAGGTTCCATAGCCCTTTACATAGCGTCAAAAATACAAACAGTTTCCAGATTTCTAGAGGCAGACCGCTAGGGTCTTCTGAAGAATCTTTAAATTTTGAATGTTGAGTTCTGTTGTTCAGTTCGTCTTTCCGGCGCTATGCAGAGTGGAATGGAACGTGACGTATGGATGCAAATAATAACAATCGAAGCTGGTAGCAATAATGAAAGTTTTCATAACAGTTGATTGCGGTGGAATACGATTGTTGATAAAACCAAACAATAAATCATATCAGATTACAAACTGCAAAAATTGTAATTACGGTTTCAAAAACTCAGAATAAACTTCGAAGGGTTTCACTGCCATTTTCGTTGCGTTATTATTTCGACAAGAAAAGATGTCACATTGCTTGTCTTACTTACCTCTACGATCTTTTGTAAGGACAACATATCATCGTGCGTGTCCACCTTTCTTATGTACAAGTCTCTCTTCTTCAAAAACATTTATGTAGTCGTGTTAAGCTTTGAAAATGTAGGCCCAAATGAATCGTGTTCTATCTGGGAAATCATCTATGTAGAGGATTTGTCTATAAGAACTGTTTTGCTTCAGATCATCATTCATACCCCCCCCCCCATTCCCCCTCCACGAAATACTGACATTTCTTCCTGGAGCATATTCCATAACAAAGTAGAACATAAAAATTATCACTTCATATCTGCAACTTTCTGGATACAGCAAATCACAGAGCGAGTTACGGAATATTGTTTAATTGAGATATTCAAATGCCCTCACTCTTCACTACTGACTAGGCGGGATATCAGAAAATCTGTCAGAAATGACTTGGACTTGATCGGCTGCCAAGTAGAACTCGAGAAACCAGATAAGAGTTGAAATGTAAGGCAGCCTGGGTAACAGGATTATTGACAGCTGTTTAGCAGAAGGTACTCATTGCGACCAAATCTCTATGTAGAACACAAAATTGGAATGCTATTGGGTTTAGTAGCAAATTTCAGCAGATAACAGACGGCGCAACACATATATCATAATATTAGCTATTCATAAAATTAACGCAAGTAGTAGGGTAAGTATAAAATTATGTTGTCGATAAGAATTGCAACAGTTCACAGCTATTCATAAGTAACTCTTGTAATACCGTTACTCTAGACATCAACAACTGCACTGTAAATTTCTTTCTCTATCTGGGATCATCTTTTTCGTTTAGCCCATTTTTATAAGAAAAACATTAAATTGTGTACATTTTGAATGTTATTTTATAGACACCATGCGACTAAAGTCTACCAAATTCCATAGGCATTTCATATCTCCGAAAATATACAACCATAAACTGTATGTTATGCTCCTTGTAGTGGCCAGTTTCACAGTTATATGCGAACGAAAGTGGTACACCAAAAATTGAAAAATATCACATGAAGTAAATTGCAAATTAAAATTATGAATTAAAATAAGATCTATAATGGAAAAAATCAAATTGCGATCCACTTAAACACTGGATAGAATTATTTTACAACAATGGTAAGGTAACATGTCCTATTAAGTCAATGAATTATCAACAATTAAACAAGAATGTTTTATAAAATAAATTAGAATAAATGTTGGTCTTCTGTTTGAGTTATGAGTTACTTTCTGATAGAATGTAAAAAAACAATGCTCACATTGTATCTGAAGAGACTGGTACTTACCTAATTTTTTTGGTGAACAGTATCTTCAAATTTTTTGAGATTAACAAATAAGTTTTTGTTTATGTGCTTCGTTCATAAATCAACAATTAATTATGACTTAAGTCTCCTAACACACTTATCACAACTATGGATACTGGAGCCCTTTATTTTCGGCTTGTAGTGATGAATTTTATTAGGTTCCACACTGAGTGCCTATTACATAATGATAGATTTTATTGAGGTTAGGTTAAGTTTATTAATGGATTAATTATAATTTAATTGCACTTTGATATGGTACTTTCACTTTATAACATATGAGTGGGTTGGGTGCAGGAATGTAAACAGATATATGACCAACATTTATTTCACAAAATTTATTAGGAAGATGACTATTAATTTCGTTTACCCTGTAAGATCAGTGTTATAAAACAATTAACATATATCCAACGCTAAAATTGAAATGATAAAATAATAATATAGCCATCACACTAATAAAAGTCTTTCAGCATCATCACCAGAGTTTTTAGTAGTCGCAATTTAGAGACAGATGGAGCAGTGGCAGGCAGAGTTTCATGGTAGTGCAATAGTGCATGTCATTTACCGGCGGCTGCATGAGACAGCATACTATGTTCGTCTTGTGGCCTAGCCAAACGTGCACTATTGGTATTAAAGTTGCATGCACCCAAGAACGCGGGTGATGGGCCAATGGACAGTGGCAAGGTCCACTGTATCACGTGATGTACCAGCCAAAAATTTCATTCATCTGCATCTGTCTAGAGCATGCGCTTCAGTGTTCGTGTGCAACGCTTAGCGTTGATTTTCGTGGCAGTTTAGGTACGGTAAACTGCTTAGCCACTGTAGTGTTCATCATGGGTAGAATAAAGCAAACATACAGGTATCACGTTAACAAGAGACACCGATAGTTTTCCGACCATACAGACTTATATCTTGGGAGGGTCAGAAGCCAGTGTTGCCATTTACTGGGATATCCAGATATCACACTGGCAACGCTGCAAACTATTCTCCATCTCTCTCTGCGCAGAACGCGTCGTCCGATTGCTTTCTTGCGTCCAAACCTCTCGTAGTGGCAATTACTCCCACTGACTGTCACTTCACTTCGAAACATAAATTTGAGCTACCTCCAAGCTGTGTTGTTGTTTGTGTCGCCAAAGCTTGCAATAATGTCTCTCCTGTGAGATTGTAAGTCTGAGATTTTTCATAGATGTTTCCTACACATGTTCAGAGGTTTCAGCGAATGTTTTGTCCAGTCCTTACAAAAAAAGTGTTCCTATTTTTTCGATTAATATTAATTCCAGCCACAGATTCATACAGATGGAGAAATTACAAATGTGACAGCTATCACAGGTCGAATGCTTGAATATTTAATGCCAGAAAAATTAAAATGCAAATTTCGACTATAATATCAAATTTTCTCAGTATTCTGGATCCGTTCAATGCGTTGCTTAGATGCAGGCCCATCGAAGGTAAGGTCAAAGTAATTTTAATCCCCACCAAGCTTATTGTTCAAGAAAGTCCCAAGACGAAGTAAGCCATTGAGGAAAAGACGCATTTTGTTCAAATTCGTAGACATGCTCTCATGGACGGGGATGACTCAATGGCGCCGCTGCAGAATGGCCATCATAAAGCGGGGTTTCCACTTACTATTAAAGTGACGCCACAGGAACTGCCAAGACGGCTGACACGGCAGTGGTGCCGTGCACTTCTGTCAAAATTCTTACGGTGTTATTTGCTATATGGCGTCAACAGAGTTCTCGGACAGACACTGGTGTCGTCATTCAGGTCATGGTATTAGAATTGAGCCAAGAATCCAATAGGAAGAAGAGAAAACGTAAATGTTGGATCCAGGAGTGTGTCACGCCCAGAAATAACACAGGGGGTCAAACACAGTTACAAGCGAAGTAACACCTGTAAACGAAAACCCAGTAGAGGCCATTTTCGAACAGTAAAAGTACATTACGGCCACTTGTTCAGCTGCGTATCGAGCGCTATGAAAAAATCCGCTACTTACGGTGGAGACGCTGTGCCAACATGTGTGAAGCTACAAGTGATATTTCGATATTTGACGTGTGGCCACCACCTCTCAACTCTCCAATATTTATACCGCGTTCCCAAAAGCACAGTGATGTGTTGGATCCTGAGCCCTGAAGGCTCATTAGCAAGCTAATATATTCAGTGCTGCACCCCACATTAGTTAAATAAGACGAAATATTAAAGCTATTCTGTACCGAACTTCGGAATTATGCTTTCTGCAAGGATACTAAAAAACACTGTAATATAGTTGGTGATGGGGTATTTATGTTCCTCTACTAAAAGCTACACTCGAGCTTGTTACTTCCTTTCTCAAATCCCCTGGGTAAGTGTTTAAGAGCATTGAAGTTGCCGGTACAAGAATCTGAATATACTGACTGGAATTTCATTATAATTCACCATTTGAAGAATTAAGTAAACTGCTGTTAAACTACAAATCACCTTTCTAATTACTGAATGATGCTTTCATATTCACATACTGATTTTATCCATGTATCAGATAACAGAAATGTCATATACTTTCACCACATAGATGCGCCGTTTTGTGCTGATAATACCATGGGCAAAACATTTAGCCACCAGCAATCTAGAATGTAGAAAGGTGATATTATATCCCTGTTAAAAGTACACACCATATTGTTGTCGATGTGGGCACATATCATTTACAACAAAAACAGACACATCTGTTAATTCCCACCAAATAAAATGAGGTATTATGCCACATCATTTTGCTTTCATTATTGATGCGCGCTTATCGTACTGCATAAAATAATCATTTGTTTTGCATTGACGTAGTGCAGTAATAAAATTATTTTCACCCAACTTCCACAATCTATATCACTTGTAAATTAAATGAAGCGCAGGAAATTTTTAATACGTATATAAAAGAAGGTGACAAGTTTATTACTATAATTTATTTTGTTTACGATTATACACTTCTTGCATACTTTTCAAAAATAATCTTTTTGGATGCCAAATGGACATGAAGACGCACTATTCTTGGAAGATTTTAACGCTTTTTCATTTCAATGATGTAGGGATTGCAAATGCTTATTTTAGCTTTTGCAATAAATAAATCACAACTGGGGATGTGTTCCCACACACGATCTACAATTTCGAGCAATTCCCAAGCATTCTATATTTGTAGGATTTGTTTTTGTCTTTCCCAAACAAGGTCGCTCATTAGTTCATTAAACAGTATAGTTGTTGCAAACAACCACTTTTTTGACGGTTTTAAGTAGTACGAAACACAACACGGGAAAACTATTGACACGGAAACCAAAACGTTGCGATGGTGCTTCGGAATTCAGTTACGGCATGGCTGTCGAAAGAAGGTAATCAGTGGTGGGCGGGAAGGAAAGTGGCGTCACAAAGTTAAAGGGACTTTAACTTTTGTGGCATGGCTAAGAGTCACTGGAGTGGTGCCACAGCAATTTGGGTCTTTCGAACCCAACTTCGGTAACGCCGGTCAAGTGTCGGCCAAGTGGCGTAACTTTTATTGCCTGTGGAAACCAGGCTTAAGAGCTAAGGAGTCCCCCCCCCCCCCCTGCTGCGCCGTACCACCTAAAAAACCGCAGGAGGGTTCAGCCCCCCCCCCCCCCTCCCCCCAGGTAAAGTCGGCTGCAGGAGGAACTTTTTGCTGGCCTCTCAGCTCCACTGTCAAACAGTTTCTCGTCGGTGCAGTTTCATTTTGAGACTGCTCGTAAGAATTCTTTCGTGAGTTGTCACCATCTTCGCTTGAAATGTATTGGTCTTCATTAGTTTGGAGACAGTTGTGTTTAGAGTCACATCGATAATAATCCAGTCTTGCTACAAGAAGATGCACGCAACTATTAAGATCACCAATATTACGCGCGCCTGCAGTCTGCTCTGCGTGCTGACTGCACACTACACACTGGTGCTCCTTGGGTAACATATGCTGCACTTTGCCTTCGAATCTCGTTTCTCTCACTGTCATGTTCCACTCAAGATAGTTGCCACCTTTCTATTAGTTACTACTACCTAGGGGCTGGGCGAACTACTATTTCATGTTTGTTAAAATTCTCTTACAAATGCTTGTTCCCATGGAGGGAATTTTGGATTGGTGTCGCCTCATCCTAAAACTACTGTTTCACGTTCTTCTGTTTAATTGTTCATATACATGGTGATTCTTATTAACGTTTAATAATCTCCGAAGCGACTTAGATGGCGCGAGTAGTTTAATGTAAGACACATGGTTGCAAATGTTGGAAAACACCCCAAAAGTGGACGAAAAATATTGAATATGTGGGTAGGCTGCAAATGTCGGAAAACACCCCAAAAGTGGACGAAAAATATTGAAAATGTGACGTCAACAGATGCCGCAAATGTCGGGGAATACCCAAGAGTGGATGACAGTTACTGAATATGTGACGTCAACAGATGACGTACCTCGCTGCACATGCAGCGATTGAGCTTCTCTGTCCTATTCTCGCAGGTAGGGGGCAGCGCTACACATCGTTTCACTATGATGCCCTGTTTTCGAAAATCGACTTGTAAGTGTGACCTTCTGTAAACGTATAAATTACAAAATTTTTGTCATGACTGTAACCAAGCTAAAGCTGTTCTAACTTTGTCTTTCTTTCCTTTTGTCCCTTCTCTTTTGTTTACAGATTTCATTTAGTAAAGAACAAGTAGGCCAGTTACTGATAGCGATGCAATTCGGAAGCTTATAGATATAGTTACTTACCTCTGACGCAATACGGTAAGTTTTTGTGTTACTATAACCAGCGGAAACCACGAGATCAGTAAATCAAACAATGAGTCTTACCTGAATGTAAATACATAACTGTCTAACGCAATGCAAAAAAATACTGCCTGCCAGACCCAAGACTCCAGCCCCATGTGGTAAAGTCGCGCACGTAGGTCCGGATCCACACCGAAATGGAAACTTCACTTGAGTTGGGATGATCGGATGCGACGGACAAATAGCTCCACCGCTGCACGTGCGACGAGGTATGTCTTCCGGTGACGTCACATGTTCAACATTTGTCATCCACTTTTAGGGTACTTCCCAACATTTACGGCCACATGTGTCTCATATTAAACTACTTGTCTCAGCGTCATTTATGAAGCTTGTGGGAAACATTAATATATATATATATATATATATATATATATATATATATATATATATATATATATATATATTGCATGGCCCTTCAGAGTTTTGTGGAAGTACAATGAATTTTACTCTTACGAAGGCAGATGCGAATCGACATGGTAATGATTGCGTTACAGTGGCTGTAGCAAGTGGTACTAAAGTAGACACTGTATCAGAGCTTGAGACTTTTAACAGTCGAGAAATTATTGCTTATCGGACATTTCAGATTTCTGATGTGTACAACACACACATCGGTAAATCTTAATATATGTCTACACTGCCTCTGGGTGTTCGGACGAGGAATCATCGCAAAATAAATGAGTCGGAGTCTGTGTCTGTATGAGTTAAAGGAGCTCTTAATTGTACCAATATTAAAGTTGTTGGTGATGTGACACATTATTATACAAATTGAAATAAAGTTAATTGTGTGTGTGTTTGTGTGAATTCTGTGGGCCATTGAAGTGATGTGTAACCAACTCTCTAGGTCACCCACAAAGTGCTCGAATTGTTTTAGTCCAGGCTTTCAGCTGGCCAGTGCAGCAAATCCACTCGATTTTCCTTCTAACCTTCTGTTCTCCAGCCTTGGTTCGAGAACAGAAAAATGGTCATGCTGGTACAGAAGACACAAGAGTCCAAACGCCACAGTACTGGATTCATTCAATTGTCTAAAACAGCTACGTTTATTTACCCCTGTCCTGAACCCAGACCAGGAATCAGCCCTAGACCACTGCATTCTCCACCAAAATTTCACTGTCTTCACGGCACATTCAGGTAAATATCTTTCCACAGACACCCAAATGATTCAAATACGTCCTTAACACCACACCTTATGCCGTGGCTCATCTATTACTGTTTTCAACCTGTTTGCTTGTTTGCCTGTAGCGCCATCTCACTTGATAGGAGCCGTTGCATCCTTTGTTTCATCAGTTATCAAATACTTTATATATCCTTGATATTATTCCATTCTGGTGGCGATCTAGATTGGTATGAAAATAGAGGTAATAAATTTTAAAATGCCACTATCGCTTTAGTAGAGCATTTATTCAGATTATCAGTTACGGCAAACTATTTTTTCACCTTCGGACCTTACACACTATACTTCAAAGAACCTCGTTCAAGATCCAAAGACGGCAACATAGTTTGCCGAAATCGGTAATCTGAATAAATTCTCTACCAAAGCGTTCGTGGCATTCTGAAGTTTATTACCTCTATTTTCATATCAAATGTATCAGTGACTGTGTCTTCCTCAGCTGTCATTTACCTGTGCTGTAGCTTCCACTATTATTTTTCCATTCATTCATGCCTTGGAATCAGGACTAAATTATTCGCCTCCTTCTTATTGTATTCCACTTATCTTGTTTCGTTCGCGTACATCTCAGCACACAATCATTTGGTACCTTTCGATCTAAGATATCTTCAGCATTCGACGACAGCGTTTCATTCCGAAGGCTGTTTTTGTACTCCTCTCCGGTCATGACAGTGTCCAGGTCACACTCCCAAACAACAGCACGCTCAGTACAAGTGTCTTCAGTAGTTACTCCGTTGTAGCTATCTAGTAATAAACTGTTTCCTCTGGTTGTTTCATTCTACTTATTATAATGGGCCTTCTGCTCCTGCATTCATGTATGTCTTGCTTCCTAAGTAAGTAAATAAATTTTGTGATTGCCCAATGAACACAGTACCAGTTTCACTCACAGCTTAAGTTTTGGTTTTGACTTCGTTTAGCCTTACGCTGTGTTTACTTTGGCATTTTCTTCATTTTGACTCTCACGTCTTTCAGGTGATCCTCAATTTCTGCTTATGCTGCAATCTCATCTGCGAATCCCTAGACGTGCATTGTCTATGAATTGTCGCTCCCGCTTCCCCATAGCATTCCTGATTTTATCTCTCAGTGAATCGCAGTCCCTGTGTGCAAACTAGTATGTAGCTGGTAGACAACAAAATTCCGTCATCTGCTCGAGTCTCGAAGCAATATTTATTGAACGTTCAGATATAATACACTATTTTTCACACGCCCATATTCAGAGGTTATTGCATAGCTACTGTGATACCTGGAGATAATAGTCACACGCTGTTTTCCATTGGGTGAGTAACCAGTAAAGTGATTTAAAGTGACGTTGGAGTTTTATCTGTCAAACAGTGCTTTAAATGAAGTGATCAATGGCAGCGCAAAGACGCCATCCGCTGATATCATCAGGAATGTTAATGCAGTCGCTGACGTAACGGTACTCATAGAAGTGAACATTAGAAGGCAAACAAAAGTAAATATCTTCTCCTTTAGTATGTCTTACAAACAAGTGTTGACTGAACGCTCTCTCCATTCTTCTGCCTTGTGCTGCTCTTTTAATCTGCTTGTAACTTCGGCCTTTTTTTATGTCACCCAACATTTAAAGGCCTCTTCTTCCTCTCGCTCACTTCGCTACAATCTTTCCTTCAAGACACTTCACAGCATACAATTTCTTCACAACGTATGTCATAGCCGACATATTTCTACATTTTTAAGATTTCAAAAGTTTTCTTTCGTATACATATTTTGAAGAATTTCGTTTTAAGCATTTTTCTCTGCAAACAAATTTTGAAACTTTCCAAGTACTTTCTTTTCCCTTTCAACTCCCCATCATTCATTGCTACATAAAAATGCATTTAAGATAGAACACTTTTTTTTAGTGGTTTTATTCGACTTGCGAGGTGCCGGGGCTAGCAGTGTATTTAACACTAAATTCTTCTAGAATCTTCATATGGAAATGATGCTCTAAGCCCCCCTTTTCTAACTCCGACTTTTGCTGTTGCGCATGGATTAAGAAGAGACGCGAACTGACTCTAATCGACTCTGCAAGTGGGATAGAAAAGAGTTTGACACCTGCAATAATTTAATTTGATAAATAAGTTTCATTAACGTGGTGAGAAATGAAAGGGTTGCTCTACCGATCTACAGAATGAAAGTTCTGTCCAAAATAACGATTTGATTTATTATGACTAAACCCAAAATAATAAACACAACACATAAAACATTTACAATACGTCAAATTGTATACTCAAATAAATACTATGAAGGTGAAGTTGTCCGTAAACTAGCTTGTGACGTTTATGACCAAGTGATATGTGGAGCCAATTGCTTGCAACTCAAATCTTAAGAGAAACACCCAGCCAACCCAACATTAATTGTTGTTACAGTAGTGAGAACTCAGACAATGAACATCCAAGACAGAACCACATAAGAAAAGACGGGCACAGGCGCGCTCTGCTAAGCTTTGATTATCACAGAGCAAAATTCCCACATCTGCCGGTGCTGCGGACATACATTACCAAGCTGTCTTCTTAACTGCAAGGACACGATCTGGCGTACCGGAAGCGATGGCTGGTTGCTTCGACGTCCAGTCGTGATGATGATAATGTCACGAGTACAGCCCGAAACAAATTATCCTGGTCTGGTTGTTCCAGACTAAAGACTTCCTATCAATACAAATGCGCCTCTGAGGGAGACGAAGAAGCCTCGCCACACAATCACTGATGGTACAGTGATTGATTTTAACAAGCGAAGTCACGCAGTAACTCCGATACAGTGGACTTTAGCCAAAACTGCTGAAGACCGGCAACATAGGCCGCATGTACGCAGAACGCTCAATTGCCAACTGTACTCGGAAACTTATGTTGAAGTCGAAACTTCAGCAACTTCGTCAAACAGTTACAATTAAAGGAAAGTATATTAGACAGCCAACGTAAGGCAGGCTGTCCATAGCAGCGAGAGCTCAGTCTTGTAACCTACTCCGGCCGAAAGGCGAGAGCCGACCTTCTCAAGAGCACCCGTACAAGCCGAACACAGATCATTCCCGCCCCCACGACAGTGGCCGTGGTTAAACGTTCCAATCAGCAACTCGAAAACCGGCAGAAAATTCCACTCTATGGCCGAAGCACTACCATTCCACCAATGGAGATTCTTGGCGCCAATTTCTGCGTCGATTTTGCTACGTCACGGAGCTATGCCCTGAGCAAGCCAACCACAGTTACGATTTTGCAGAAAACGCGGGAATTTGCCCGCCAAGACTGCCTGGGAACACAAGTCATTCCCACGCCACACCGGTAGCCCGCCAGAAAGTGTTTTCAGTAAGTTTCTGCGAAGTAACGGAATCTCTAGCCCAGCCGCTCCTTCAGGCCCCTGTGGGTGTGTCGCTCCCGCTCTTATTACAATGTCGGCGTCTGGAAAGCATCCACTCGACTCCCTCACACCCGTCGACTTAACCCTTTCAAGCTCAGCAGTACCCGCCTGTCACCGGACCACCCAGGTGACGAGAGACGGTGTGTGGGAAGTCCACGTGTGAAGGAATAGCAACTTTTCACCGCATGCAATTAGAGAGGAAAATCGAATTACTCAGAGTATGATAGAAATATGAGAGGGGGCCCATGCCACCTCTCAGACTTCTTCAGCTGTCAACAAACTTTTCAATTTTCCAGTCCTTCTTTTTACCCACAGATATTCTGTTTTTTATTTCTTCAGCACAGCTTCCATATGCTTCATCAAAATTGCTATCTACCTAAGTATTTTATTTGTTCCAAGAGTTATCCTTCCAGTGATACTTTGATGAAATGTTCATGTTTATTTCTTGTAATTAGTTTTTTTTCTTACATTTATCTTCATTTCATAACACTTTTCCCACTTTTACAGCTCTCTCTATCGTGAATTGTAGTTCCTCCTTTGATTTTGCTAACACCGCTTGGTTGTCTCGCATACTTAATCGTCTTTATCCTTGATTCTCCTACTATTAAGCCTTCTGCTCAAATGGTTCAAATGGCTCTGAGCACTATGGGACTTAACTTCTGAGGTCATCAGTCCCCTAGAACTTAGAACTGATTAAACCTAACTAACCTAAGAACATCACACACACCCATGCCTGAGGTAGGATTCGAACCTGCGACCGTAGCGGTCGCGCGATTCCAGACTGTAGCGCCTAGAACCACTCGGCCACCCCGGCTGGCAAGCCTTCTACATTTTTAATGATTTATATGTTAATTTCTCATTATAAGTAATCAAAAGTGTTGGTGACAAACTAAAACTTCGCGTGAATAAAAAATGTTGTGCGTTGGAAAAGTTAATAGCACCAAACTTTCCAATCACCATTTGCGTACAGACTTCAGCAGACAAACAAAATAACATGTAATGCAATTAGAAATTTCAAAGGCTGTCATGCCAGTGCCTATCATTTCAAATTTTTCGACCATTCACAACTTTGATTTCAAAACGACTGCCCTCTGGGGAAACTACTTACTCAGTGATTAGGAGCGTTTTGGTATTTTTCCATTTAAATGCATTGTTATAGTCGAATTTTTAATGGTTTACGTATGGATTTGCATTCTGTGAATCATGTAATCTCGTAGACAGTATGAAGAAAGCTATACCGAGAGATTCAAGTAATTTATAGAGGGACACCATGAAACGTACAAGGCGTGTAAAGGGTTTTTTCACGTTTCGTCGTATCAAGCATGTTCCTTTTGTAGCTTCCCGCGAGTACGAAATGTTGTTATTGTAGTCTTCAGTCCGAAGACTGGTTTGTTGCCTCTCCACGATAATCTGTCCTGTACGAGTGTCTTCATCTCTCCCTGACTACTGCGATCCACACCCTTTGGACCTGTTTACTGTATTCGAGCTTTGGCCTCCCTCCACAACCTTTACCCTTCACACTCCCTTCCGCCACCAAACTGGCAATTCTTTGATGCCTCAGGATGTGCCCTGTCAACCTATCTCTTATTTACGTCAGGCTGTGCCACAAATTTTTCTTCTCCCCAGTTTGATTTCGTACTTTCTCATTAGTATTTGGATCTACCTATGTAATCCTCCACATCTTTCCGTGCCCACACTTTTCAAAGCTTCTCTTCTTGTCTGAGGTGTTTATCGTCAATGTTTCAATTCCGAACAACACAAATTTGGACTCGATGTTAACAAATTTCTATTCTTCAGAAATGCTTTTCTTGCTGTTGCCAGTCTGCATTGTACATCGTTTCCGCTTCGGCCATCATCAGTTATTTTGCTGCCGAAATCGCGAAACTCATCTATTAATTTTAGGGTCTTGTTCCCTAATCTAATTCCCTCAACACCAACTGACTTAATTTTACTCTGTTTTATTACCCTAGTTTTACTTTTGTTGATATTCATCTTATAACCTCATTTCAAGACACTACGCAGTCCGTTCAACCGATCGTCCAAGACATTTGTCGTCCCTTACAGTACTGTAGTGAAATCGGCAACCCTTAAAATTCTTATGTGTGGCAATAATAACACATCAGCTATGTTTTTTTTTCTTTTTAAATAATCGCAGCTGGATTCGGTGATGCAATCCACCATCTTCAGGCCCATTTGCAACATTCGTTGATCACACTTTGAATGGGCATCATCACCAAATTTCTAATAAAAGGAACAGAAACCATGTGCGTCCGCGGATCTTACCGTTAATGGTGCGTATGGCTGCAAAACATGTAGTTTATGTGCTTTTGATTTTACGTCTTTTTTAGAATAGCAATGTCATCTGCGAATCTTACCATTTATATTCATCTTATAACCTTATTTCAAGACACTACCCAGTCCGTTCAACCGATCTTCCAAGACATTTGTCGTCCCCTACAGTACTGTAGTGAAATCGGCAACCCTTAAAGTTCTTATGTGTAGCCCTGAATTTTAATCCCATTTTTGAGCTTTTCTTTCATTTCTGTAATTTTTTCTTAGACCTATATGTCGAACAGTAGGGGCGAAAGACTGCATCCCTTGTTTACGTTACTTTTAATCCGAGCACTTCGTTCCTATTATTACATTCTTCTTGCTCCCTCTTCGTTCGTGTACGTATTTTTTATTACCCTTCTTTCCCCATAGATTACACCTGTTTTTATGAGAACTTCGCCATTTTTTGAACCATATTACACTGTGGAACATTTTTCCTCAGTCGACAAATGGTATGAACGTGCCTTGGCTTTTCTTAAGCCTCGCTCCCATTATCAAACTCAACCTCAGAACTAGTATACGTCTGTTTTAAGTAAGCGAAGTGGTCGTAAACCTGTGGGCTTTTGTCCTCCTACAGATATAAACTTGTGAGCAAATGAACTAGACAGTGACCTTGTAACGTGTAGCAACTCCTCTCGCGCTGATGACGACAGTGATGCGTAGGACATGAACTCTACGAGACGCCGCTGAGAAGCCACCCTGATCCATGATCGGTCATGTATACGATACAACTCATGGATGTATTTTTTTAATAAAATTTTTATGGGTATGTGATCGCGCCATATTCGATAAAAATACTAAATTTTCGGCTGCTATTGCAGGCAATGTTCATGAAGTGCTCAATACCCTGTAGGCCATCCCATCATTATAATTCCGTTATTTTGGCGCCCATTTGTGTATCGATAACCCTGGTGGACAATGGTTTACTGGATGCAAATTGCAGGCGAAGTGCTTAAAATGTTCATTCAAACGTAGTTTTGACACACATTGAATATTTCTGTGAGGTATGCGATATGTAGGATTACAAAAATGCCAATTTTGTTTTGTGATATTTTGAAATTCAACATGCAACAAAAAAGTTGTTTTATTTCAAGGCTATAATACATCTACCTCTCTGTGGGAGAGTAGTGCAAAAGATGACCACTGGACTCAGAGAATCTGGCTAAGTAAAACACCAAACCATGGAGGGAAACATGTATAGTCGATTTTTTTGTAGACTCAAAAAAATGCACCAGCCTCCATTTCAAATAAAATTTCAAATTATAAAACAAAGCCCTACCAAAAGATGGTGACACTTTCAAGAATGTGACAAGCAGGTAACCTTGGTTAGCAGAGGCCAGGCTGTAAGTAGGAGAATTTGTCGGCACCGAAATTCGGAAACTGATGAAAGACGAAACATTTGAAGACAGAATGATAGACGCTGAAAGATCAGCTTGATATCCATTAAAGAAGTCTAAAAAGTACCTGGGCAGCTACAAAGATCCTAATTACAAGAATGTAGTAATAAACATACTGGATGGCTCCAAAGAATTGGGTGCCTCAGTGAGCTTAAAGCTGCACTTCCTGGATTTCAACGTCAGCAGTTTTCCAGAAAATCTAGGTGCTGTGAGTGAGGAACAGGAAGAAAGGTTCCCTCAAGAGATTAAAGAAATGGAACGGAGGTACCACGGCCGATGGGACGTCAGCGTGATGGCTGTCTATTGCTGGATGCTGCGCAAGGTGTGTCCTCAGATAGTTCACAATAGAAAAAGTTCGAAACGGAATTTTCAGGGGGTAAAAAGAGTACTGAAGAATATAACACTTCATAATAATCTTAGACGTGCCTTGTTTCAACAAGCCTTTTTTTGGCAACGTTTTTTTATGTGTGCTTCGTATGAATTTTCTGAGTCTTCATCATTCATCATTGCTACGTGAAAAAACGTTACGTGACAGAGAGAAACTCTTGGCAATTCTTTCAACCGATCTCTTCTTCTAGTCTAGTTGTGCCACAAATTTCTTGTCTTCCCAGTACTATTCAGTACCTCCTCATTATTTACGCGATTTACCCATGTAATCTTCAGCATCCTTCTGTAGCACCACTATTCTTTTCTTGTCTAAGCTGTTTATCGTCCACGTTTCACTTCCATACACGTCTACACTCCAAACAAATACCTCCAATAAAGACTTCGTAACACTTAAATCTATATTCGATGTTAACAAATTTCTCTTTGTTAGAAACGTTTTTCTCACCATTGCAAGTCTACAGTTTATATCTTCTGTACTTGGCCATCATCAATTACTTTACTGCCAAAACAACAAAACTCTCATCTTATATCGCCCTTTAAAGACGCTACCCAACCCGTTCAACTGATCTTCCAAGTCCTTTGCCGTGTGTCAGAGAATTACAGTGTCATCGGCAAACCTCAAAATTTTTATTTCTTCTCCCTGAACTTTAATTACTACGCCACATTTTCCTTTCGTTTCCTTTACTGCTTGCTCAATGTACAGACTGAACTGTCTCATTCCCTTCTCAACCACTGCTTCCTTTTCATGGCCCACGACTCTTATAACTGCCATCTGGTTTCTGTACAAGTTGTAAATACCCTTTCAATCCTTGTATTTGTCCCTGCTACCTTCAGAATTTCAAAGAGAGTATTCCAGTCAACATTTTCAAAAGCTTCCTGTGATAGCTTTAAATATGCTATAAAAAGGGGGATAGGTCTGATGCCAACAGCTCCAACAACTACCACCCAGTCTCACTCCTGATAGCTTTGTCCAAAATTCTTGAAAAAAAATAATGTATTGAAAAGTAGCTTCACATATTTACAAAAATAAAGTTGTAAGAAAATGCCAGTTTGGTTTTCAGAATGGCGTTCCAACAGAGAATACTATATATGCTTTCAATGATCAAATATTAAATGCTCTGAATAACCGAACATACCAATTTGGAATTTCTATGATCTCTCAAAGGCATTTTCGTGTGTAAGTCATATAATTCTTCTGTATAAGCTTAAGTATTGTATGAGTGCGACAGTGTACAAATAATTTAATTCATATTTAACTGGAAGAATTCAGAAGATTGAAATACAAATCAGCAGCTCCTCAAACTGCGAAGTTATCAAGAATGGCGTCCCACAAGGTTCAATCTTGAGTCCCTTATTGATCTTAATATGTATTAATGACATGTCACTCTGTATTCACGATGATGCGAAGCTAGTTATTTTTCCTGATGATAAAAGTATAGTAATCACACCCAACAAACAAGAATTAGCTGAGGAAATATTAAGTAATTTTTTTGAGAAAATTATTGAGTTGTTCTCTGCAAACTGACTCTCATTCACTTTTACTAACACACAGTACATACAGTTATGTGCAGTAAATGGGATAACATCATTGATAAATACGGAGTTTGAACGGAAGCCTGTAGCTAAGACAAATTACTCCAAACTTTTGTGAAAGTGCATTGATGAGAGATTGAATTGGAAGAAACACATTGATGATCTGGTGCAACGTTTGAGTTCAACTTCTTTTGCTACTAGAGTTATTGCAAATTTTGGCGATAACATATAAGTAAATTAGCTTACTGTACCTATTTTCATTCACTGCTTTCGTATGGCATCATATTGTTGGGTAAATCATCATTAACGAAAAAGTATTAATTGCACGAAAGCTTGTAATCAGAATAATAGCTGGATCCTAGCCAAGATTACCTTACAGACATTTATTTAAGCAACTAGTGACATTCACAGTAGCTTCACAATACAAATATTCACTTATGAAATTTGTAGTTAATAATCCATCGAAGTTCAAAAGCAAAAGCAATGTGCATATCTACAACACTAGGAGAAAGGCTGATCACTTTGGGTTAAATCTAACTTCAGAACAGAAAGGAGTTAATTATGCGGTCTCAAAAAATTTTGATCACTTCCCAAATAGCATCAAAAGTCTGACAGATGTATAACCAAAATTTAAAAACAAACTAAAAGAATTTTTGAATGACAACTCTTTCTACTTAACAGATGAATTTTTAGATATAAATTAGTGAACATAAAAATGAAAAAAATGAAAAAAGTTGAATTGTAGCATGTACAGAAACCTTTTCTTAAGCGGACACATTCCACATCGTTACGAAGTGTCGTATTCACGATCTATGGAACAAGTATTAATCTAATCTAATCGCATCCAAGTCTGTAAATGCTATAAATGTAGGTCTCCCTTTCCTTAACCTACCTTCTAATAGAAGTCGTAGAACCAGTAGTGGCTCGCATGTTCCTACGTCTCTCTGACATCCAAACTGATCTTCCGCGAGGTCGCCTTCTACGAGTTTTTCATTCTTCTGTAAAAAATTCGTGTTAATATTTTGCAACCATGACTTATTAAACTGATAGTTCGGTAATATTCACACCTGCCAGCACATGTTATCTTGGAATTGCATTCTTCTTGAAGTCTGAGTGAGGATATTTCGCCTGTGTCATACATCTTGCTCACGAGATGGAATGGTTTTGCCATGGCTGGTTCTCACAAGGCTCTCAGTAGTTCTGACGGAATGTCGTCTACTCCTGTGGCCTTGTTTCGACTTCGGTCTTTCAGCGCTCTGTCAAATTCTTCTCGCTGTGTGATATCTCCCATCTCATCCTCATCTACGTCCTCTTCCCATTCTATAACACTGCGTACCAGTTCATCTCCCTTGTGCATACCCTCTATAGCCTCCTTCACCTTCCAGCTTTTCCGTATTTGCTTAGGACTGGTTTTACATCTGAGCTCTTGATATTTATAC
This sequence comes from Schistocerca nitens, assembly GCF_023898315.1. Classification (NCBI taxonomy): domain Eukaryota; kingdom Metazoa; phylum Arthropoda; class Insecta; order Orthoptera; family Acrididae; genus Schistocerca; species Schistocerca nitens. The sequence continues at coordinate 223,509,957 of NC_064615.1, read as the reverse complement.
AGCTTCTTCTCTTTTCTCTGAAGGTCTCTTTAATTTTTCTGTAGGCGGCAGCTATCTTCCCCCTGGGGAAATGTGATTCTAAATCCTTATATTTTTCCTCTAGCCACTCCTTCTTAGCCGTTTTACACTTCTTGTCAATTTCATTTTTTAGACGTTTGAATTCCCTTTCGCCTGCTTCATTTGCTGCATTTTTACATGTTCTCCTTTCATTAGTTAATGCAATGTTTTGTGTGATATCCAAGGATTTGTGTTTGGCATTGTCTTTTTTTACTTATTTGATCCTCTGCTAATTACACTATTTCATCTTTCAGAACTACCCATTCATCTCCTACTGTATCCCTTTCCCCTGTTCTAGTCAATCGATGCCTAATGCTGCCCCCGAAGCTCACCTAAAATGACTAAAAAGGTTTTGCAGTGAGTAAATTTGTAGACCTGTGTGGTTACGACATAGCACGCTATGGAGATTCTCGGTTCCCACGTCAGCATTTCTTGCCGCGACCCTGGCGTGGCTGCATGGCTGAGCGCTGTTTGCTTGAGAGCCGTGCTGTGAGAAGGAAGGATGCAGTTTGCTGACTGTGCCGCGTTCTGCCGGTGTTTGTTTACTAACGCCGTGCAAGCGTAGGCTTTCGCTGGCACAACAAGTGTTAAGGCGACGCGATTTATGGATGCGACCTGACGCACGTACTGGCTAACAACAAAGCAAGCAGTGGTGTTTATTTACTTCCTGGTCCTTCTCTGCGTGAAACTGAGAAAAATTAGTGATGTCACGTCAGAACACGATGCACAAAAATTATTTAATTATTCGTCTAGCATAAGTATGGCCTTCAGGCCGCTCCTACATCTTTAAGCTGGTCAAATCCATTTAAATGAGATTGATATGTGGTAAGCTATGTGTGTATTAACCTTTGACTGTTTTTACATCTTTGTTCCTACATGCTGTTCTGTTCTGTTCCGGTTCGTTCATATTGATTGTTTTTGTGCTATCATGTTATAAAGTGTACCAATGTGAAATATTATAATAAATCACCGAAAGTGTACATGTTTATCATGTTCTCAGTATCCACGGAACTTCAACAGGTTATGGGCCCAGGTACCCAGATAACCGATCGTTAACAGTATCAGGAATCGCTGATTAAATACCCATGGTTCGTGATTCAAAGTCCAGTGTGTGCTGCTTTTCACAAAGAAGAATTGTTCGAGTCTACGAATTATCTAATTAATGTGCCGAAGCTGAAAGGACGTGAGAACTATGGAGATTGCGCGTTCGCTATCGAAAATGTGCTTATTCACGAAGGAATACCGAAATGTGTCTCAGAAGTAATTTCATCGGAAGATTCGAAGGCCAAAGCTAATTCTTACGATTGATCCATTTTTATATGTGCACATAAAAGAAGCAAAAGAACATTGGACTTGTGGAAGAAATTGAAAGCAATGTCTGTAGACTCTGATTTTGCGAGAAGAATAAATTTATTGAGAACACTGATGTCAACACACCTAGAAAAATGTGATTCACTGACGAACTATGTGAACCAGATAGCAGATAATGGTCAGAAATTACGTGGAACATGTTTCGCTATTAATGATGAATGGGTTGGTAAGTTATTGCTAGTAGGATTTCCAGAAAAATATTCTACGGTGATAATGGCAACTGAGCACTCAGGAATTGCCGTCACAACGGACGCAATCAAAAGTAAGCTTCTTGACATGGAAGAAGAGGTCACCACGACTGGTGGTGTTTTTAGGGCCAAAAGTTGACAAAGCAACCAAAGTTTTCTCACTGAAATGGAAATACAGTAGGTAACCAAAACAGGAAGGACGTTGTTCGCTATAAATGCAAGAAACCGGGACATTTAGAAAGTAAGTGCCCTAACAGTGACAATGATACAACTTCAAATGTTTGCAGTGCAGTGTTTATAAGTGGCTCGTTTGACAGAAATTGGTATATTGATTCAGGTGCTAGAGTGCACCCCACTGCAAATGAAGGATGGCCGGCCGGCGTGACCGAGCAGTTCTAGGCGCTTCAGTCTGGAACCGCGCGACCGCTACGGCCGCAGGTTCGAATCCTGTCTCGGGCATGGATGTGTGTGCTGTCCTTAGGTTAGTTAGGTGTAAGTAGTTCTAAGTTCTAGGGGACTGATGACCTCAGACGTTAAGTCCCATAGTGCTCAGAGCCATTTGAACCATTTTTTTAAAAATTAAGAATGGATGAAAAACAAAGTAAATGATTTTAACATACATAAAATGATGGGTTACAGATCAGACAGAAATCCCAGTATTGTGCTCTGGAGAAGTTGATTTAACAACACTTGTCGGAAAGAGCTCTTTTGATATTACTGTAAAAAATGTGCCTTGACACGATGAACACCTGCATGATGTTCTGCAGACGGCACCTGGAATGACAGCTCACGAAGCATGGTGTAATAATAATCAAGAGTGTCTCTTTGCCATCTCGTCTTATGCCGACCATACTGTATGAGAGCTCTTCTTATTGCTGGCTTAGTACACTCGAGCCACCATTGAAGCACAGAGGCATATGTTGTTAGACGGCGTTGACATGTGGCCCATACGACCTCGACTCTCTGAGGACATTCCGGGTCCGCCAAAAGCGACGAATTGAGCTTCCATGTCCCGCGGCTTCTCCACACACTTTGCCGAAGGAGTGATATGGTACAAATGTAAGCCAGATGATCAGTAAATGCCGCAGGCCATCGTTCCGCGTCGACCACCTTATCCCGTAGGCCAACCGAAACATATAATCGATCAAGTCCTCTCGCCGAGTGACTGGTAAAAAAAGTATATCCCTCACGGTTCCTATGAATCCTGTCCCAGGTATCGCATAACTTCAGGTCCAGGCATAGCACTTGCAGTTCACGACAGGTATTGTAATGTGGAGTCTGGTTTTTTGGGCTAAAACACAATTGAAGTCACCACTTATAATGAAATGATCGAATCTGCCGATAAATAAGGGCACAATCTCTTCCGAATAATATCTCGCACGCACCCGTCTGTTGTCTGTGCCGGAAGGGGCATAAACATTGAGAAGACGAATGCCATTAACAGTTATCGCCAGTCCTCGTGCCGAAGGCAGATAAGCCAGGTCGCGAACCGGAATCACGTCCCGGACCAATATCGACGTTCCACTGTCGTTGTCCGAGTGAGGTGAGGTGTAGGAGATGAATCCATGTACATCCGGGAACTCAGGAATGTAAATTTCCTGCACCATCTGTATATCCACATCCGGCGCGTATATCATGTCCCTAAACAATTGCTGTTTCACGGGCGATCTAATGGCATTTACTTTCACTGTCCCTATTCTGTATGCCTGGGTTCGAGTATCTGTCATCTCCGCATAATGTTAAAATGACGAAAATTCACCGTATCGATAGTCCCTTTGCACATCCGCAGAGGGGCGGCCGACGGACGTCTCCTTTCTGCATTAGGTTTCTTGAGATGCTGACGCATGCGAGTCCCCACCAATGGAAGGGTCCGCATCGGTGATTTCTCCGTCCTGCGCATCACAGCTGATATTATAGGAGTGCTCTAAACTGCCCTTTGCTGCACTGATGTGTGGCATCTGTGGATCTTTCGCAGCTTTAGACTCCGCTGCAGAATGGGTGTCGGGCTCCTGAGCGGATGCGTCGTCTGAACGACATGACATCTTTTCACTGTCCGAATTCATATGGTCTGCGACATCCGAAGCTTGTGGTTCCAAGTCAGACAGGTCATAGTATTACACTCATCTGGGCTCCCAAGAAGAGAATGGAGCGTCTCCGCAGAGTTTAGTCGGCGCTTCTTGCGGCACTTCGGCGAGCGTTGTTTGCGGGCCCTAAACTCGGCCTCTGGTGTTGGTGAATGCTGTATCCCCTGCTGTCTCGCCACCGCCACAACGCCCTGGGGACGTTCTACTGCAGCTTCCATGCCTAGCGTGATGCTGTCATCCTCTTTCTGCACCACCTGTAGTGTCTGGGATTGGAGGTTGGTCGGAGCCATTCCTTCTTCAGTGGGGCCCGAAGGCGCCTCAATCAACGGCGGCGTTGGTTCTATAGTACGCTCCGACCTCGGCGTTACCTCCCCGCGAAGCGCCGTCACGTAAGTCAGCGGCATGACGTTGGTGTAGCCGGATTCTGGAAGTCTCCGCTGGGGAATTGCACGAGTCGTCTCTGCATACACGCAGATCTAAGATGTCCTTCATCACCACACCCGGAGCATGTCCGGGGCTGTCCATATTAGATGACAATAGCTCTATAGCCACGATGGTACATGTGTCGTAAGGGCAATTCGCACCTTTCGTACACCATTGAGCACTGGATACGTGCTAAAACTTGCCCAACGTTCGGTCGTATGACTAATAACTCTGGCGTATGGCTGGAGTGATTCAGCGACCAATGATTCGGGTATCTCGAAAGGCAGCTCGAAGATTCGAATCGTACGCACGCCCAAGACCGAATGAACTACTAAAACTTCGTCAATATGACCATCGGAGTGTCGGAACTCGAATCCTCGTTTGGCGGCTTCAATGATTCTATCGCATGCTGCGTCGTCAATCATCTTCACGTAAAGAGTGCTGCTCACGATTGATAAGTGAATTCCAATAATCTCCGTGTAATAAAGATGCACTTCGTCCCTCAAAGAACGTTCGATTTCGAAAGCCTTCGGTCTTGTATACTCGTTACAGAACGTGACTGTATCGTGGTTTTTCGAAAATTGTGTGCCATTGCGTTCGATTCAAACAGTAACACACGCGAGTAACGACGGAGTAAACATCACTTCTTCTGCGAACGTTCGCAGCCGGGACGTAAACAAGTCCGAGCTGCTCCGCTGCCGAAGGCAGACTGGGGTGTTAAACGTACATCGCAGCTGCTGTCTCCGGCAAAGCGCGCGAATCGATGCCTCCACAGGCAGGTTGTGGTCATAGCGTGACGGACGTCTCGGTCCGTGGCAGCTCGGTTTTAGCCGAGGACGAACCAGACGTGTTGGGAATGTCCTCTGAAAGAAGTCCGATAAAATCGACTGGTGTGTAAGAGCTGTGAGGCTGACGGATCTTCATTAGAAAATACCTGGGGAGGAATTTCCAATTGCAACATTTTTCATACAAGCGAAGAAAATCTTCCATAAACCGTGGCCTGAACCTGGGAATTGGAACTATTTTGTAGTTGTTTCTGGAACAGTTTGTCCCAGACAGAAATATGAACAACTTGGTCGACATGTGTAGTATTTACCTCTTTTGGATGTGTGAATCTATTCGCTACCATTAAATATAAGGAAAAGTACCTCCCTGTAGATGATCAAAAATGCAGCATGTAAGACAGAGGGTTTGAGAGTTTAATCAAAGAAAATTAGTGCTCAAGCAGAGTGTAAAATAAGTGTCACATCTCTTCACTTCGCTATACGTCCTCAGCGTGAACTTGTAGAATATATTTCTTCCGCTTGCTTTGTAACTACACGCCGGACTCGTGACTAGACAAAAAGTTACGGAGTCATGAATACGACCGGAGGTGACTTTGTTATTTGTTCGTGCTCAGTACATGCTTCGTCACTTCACGCCGCTGTCAATGACTTTTATAGAAGAATAACGCTGTGGGAAGTGAACCGCAGTTCCTTCCTCAGCTAGCAGACGATGCCTAGACATTATTTCGAAGTTGAACGCTGTAACCCATTACCTTGCGTCTCCACGGGTTATTCGGGAGTAGTGAGTTACGACTCCTCTCGCATGCTCGGAGTATTGTGTCAAGTGTGTATCAGTGCCGTGTGATTGTGATGAATACTTGTGTGATTTACTGTTGTGTCTGCAATTTTATAGTTCTGTAACCATTACCGTTCTGGAAATAGCATGCTGGAAGGAAGTCCAATTTTTGTTTTCGATAGCACCATGAAGTCACCCAAACTTAAGGTCCACATCTGCTTTCAAAGGTTACCCAAACAATACAGTGGTGCAGTTATTAAAACAATGGACTTGCATTCTGCAGCAGCAGGATTTGAATCTCTGACTAGTCATCCAGCTTCAAGATTTCCCTGTTTTCCTCGAAGAGATTAAGGAAAACTCTGGGCTGAGTCCTTTCGGAACGACGCGGTCGCTTAAATGCCTCGTTTTTGACCTTCCAAGACCGTGCTCCCTCGAGAACTTGGCTGTCAGCGAGATATTAAACCTCAAATTTTCCATTCCTTCTGTAAGACAATACTTTTTACACATATAACAGGTGCTAAAAAAGTTTTCGTCTCAGGGTGATGCTGCAAATTTATTTCGTTTGTAACGGGAAACAAGCCGACGCGCCGGCCGCGGTGGCCGAGCGGTTCTAGGCGCTTCAGTCGGGAATCGCGTGACTGCTACGGTCGCAGGTTCGAGTCCTGTCTCGGACATGGATGTGTATGATGTCCTTAGGTTAGATAGGTTTAAGTAGTTCTAAGTACTAGGGGACTGATGACCTCCGATGTTAAGTCCCATAGTGCTCAGAGCCATTTGAACCAAGCCGACACTGGGCCTCTCACGAAAGATTTGATGAGCACCATTTGTTTGGGCTGACTCCAGATACACATTGGAAGAAAAATTGCAAATATCTGCGGAAACACGTGAGAAAATGCACCAGATGACCATTAGGTGAGACACCTGGTATTTAAGACTATTATACACTTTCTCCAAAGGTTTGCTACTACTACTGAACTCGGTTACCACGTAGTGTTTTCCCAGTTTTTCGGGTATTATGTTCCATTTATCCATGTTGTAACAGAGCTTCCGTTCAATACATCAAGCAGAAGTTTTATCCAAGTCTTTCTACACTTCCGTATGGTCGTCCAACTACAAAACTTTCCCATAGACACCGACACTGGCAGCGAACAATATGTTGGTATTGTTAACCTTATCTGATAATTTATTTTTTGGTACACTGAAAGCATGAGAGGTCTTACTACGCTTGCATTGGACACACCCGATGTCACTTTCGCTTCTTAAACATTCGCCATCTTGTATGAAACTGAGCTTAGACTTTATGAATGAAAAGATTATATTAGTGGTAAATGCATTGTTCAGGGACAAAATAAGACTAAAATACTAATGTCAAAAATTGGTGTGGCTCGGCAAAATTTTAAAACACCTTCAGAGTGAATACTACTTGTGTTAAATGGCTCTGAGCACTATGGGACTCAACATCTCAGGTCATCAGTCCCTAGACTTAGAACTACTTAAACCTAAGGACATCATACACAGCCATGCCCGAGGCAGGATTCGAACCTGCGACCGTAGCAGCAGCGCGGTTCCGGACTGGAGCGCCTAGAACCGCTCGGCCACCGCGGCCGGCTACTTGTGTTAGAAAATAACTGAAATACTCAGTAAACTCAATATCGGACACCTAAAAATTATGAAAATGTTTGCTCTGGTGTACGAAAGTGAAGGTCGTTGCCGAACGTAGATACATTGAGGGCTACATCGAAAAGTATATATCGTTATATTGTCGTGACAAAACTGATGGTGAAAGCTGTGATGAAAGTGATTGTTTATCACTTATCCGATAGTGTAGGGCATACTACAAGCGCATTATCGCCCAAAGTTACTAAAAATAAACAGTAATTTCCTTTATTTCTCGAAGACATGACACTGCGATTAACAGCTTTCTTCATGCAGATGCTGCCACCTACCGGGGTCTTGTAGAAATAGAAACAAATGATGCACAGAAAACAGATGATGGAAAGTAACATCACAATCAGGCACACTGAGTTTAGTTTATTCATTGATCTGGAAAAAGATAAAAGTTGGATGTACCGTATATTCTATATAAGGACTAATGAAGATTAACGTAACTGGACCTATTAGTCAGATATTCTTCTGTGAATATTCATCGTATGATCGCATCTGTTGTTGACTCAGCGATCGTCAGATCAGTCAGATCTTGATAAGATTTCAAAGTGGTACAGAGACTGGCAACTGGACTTAAATGTTCAGAAATGTATAGTTGTGCATTTCACAAAAGGAAGGAAACAAGCTGTCCTATCACTAAAATATCAAAGAATCACAGCTGTAACCGGTTAATTCATAGAAACACCTGGGTGTAATACTTGGCATGATCACATAGACTCTCTTTTAGAGTGAATAGAATTATTGGTAGTATACTGGGGAAACTAGAAAATCTGAAAAGGGAAATGCAAAGCTCAATCTAGATATAGTAGGGATCAGTGAAGTGAAGTGGAAGGAAGACAAGGATTTCTGGTCAGATGAGTATCGGGTAATATCAACAGCAGCAGAAAATGGTATAACAGGTGTAGGATTCGTTATGAATAGGAAGGTAGGGCAGAGGGTGTGTTACTGTGAACAGTTCAGTGACCGGGTTGTTCTAATCAGAATCGACAGCAGACCAACACCGACAACGATAGTTCAGGTATACATGCCGACGTCGCAAGCTGAAGATGAACAGATAGAGAAAGTGTATGATGATATTGAAAGGGTAATGCAGTATGTAAAGGGGGACGAAAATCTAATAGTCATGGGCGACTGGAATGCAGTTGTAGGGGAAGGAGTAGAAGAAAAGGTTACAGGGGAATATGGGCTTGAGACGAGGAATGAAAGAGGAGAAAGACTAATTGAGTTCTGTAACAAGTTTCAGCTAGTAATAGCGAATACCCTGTTCAAGAATCACAAGAGGGGGAGGTATAATTGGAAAAGGCCGGGCGATACGGGAAAATTTCAATTAGATTACATCATGGTCAGACAGAGATTCCGAAATCAGATACTGGATTGTAAGGCGTACCCAGGAGCAGATATAGACTCAGATCACAATATCGTAGTGATGAAGAGTAGGCTGAAGTTCAAGACATTGGTCAGGAAGAATCAATACGCAAAGAAGTGGGATACGGAAGTACTAAGGAATGACGAGATACGTTTGAAGTTCTCTAACGCTATAGATACAGCAATAAGGAATAGCGCAGTAGGCAGTACAGTTGAAGAGGAATGGACATCTCTAAAAAGGGCCATCACAGAAGTTGAGAAGGAAAACATAGGTACAAAGAAGACAGCTGCGAAGAAACCATGGGTAACAGAAGAAATACTTCAGTTGATTGATGAAAGGAGGAAGTACAAACATGTTCCGGGAAAATCAGGAATACAGAAATACAAGTCGCTGAGGAATGAAATAAATAGGAAGTGCAGGGAAGCTAAGACGAAATGGCTGCAGGAAAAATGTGAAGACATCGAAAAAGATATGATTGTCGGAAGGACAGACTCAGCATACAGGAAAGTCAAAACAACCTTTGGTGACATTAAAAGCAACGGTGGTAACATTAAGAGTGCAACGGGAATTCCACTGTTAAATGCAGAGGAGAGAGCAGATAGGTGGAAAGAATACATTGAAAGCCTCTATGAGGTTGAAGATTTGTCTGATGTAATAGAAGAAGAAACAGGAGTCGATTTAGAAGAGATAGGGGATCCAGTATTAGAATCGGAATTTAAAAGAGCTTTGGAGGACTTACGGTCAAATAAGGCAGAAGGGATAGATAACATTCCATCAGAATTTCTAAAATCATTGGGGGAAGTGGCAACAAAACGACTATTCACGTTGGTGTGTAGAATATATGAGTCTGGCGACATACCATCTGACTTTCGGAAAAGCATCATCCTCACAATTCCGAAGACGGCAAGAGCTGACAAGTGCGAGAATTATCGCACAATCAGCTTAACAGCTCATGCATCGAAGCTGCTTACAAGAATAATATACAGAAGAATGGAAAAGAAAATTGAGAATGCGCTAGGTGACGATCAGTTTGGCTTTAGGAAAAGTAAAGGGACGAGAGAGGCAATTCTAATAATGGAAGCAAGACTAAAGAAAAATCAAGACACGTTCATAGGATTTGTCGACGTGGAAAAAGCGTTCGACAATATAAAATGGTGCAAGCTGTTCGAGATTCTGAAAAAAGTAGGGGTAAGCTATAGGGAGAGACGGGTCATATACAATATGTACAACAACCAAGAGGGAATAATAAGAGTGGACGATCAAGAACGAAGTGCTCGTATTAAGACAAGGCTGTAGCCTTTCGCCCCTACTCTTCAGTCTGTACATCGAGGAAGCAATGATGGAAATAAAAGAAAGGTTCAGGAGTGGCATTAAAATACAAGGTGAAAGGATATCAATGATACGATTCGCTGATGACATTGCTATCCTGAGTGAAAGTGAAGAAGAATTAAATGATCTGCTGAATGGAATGAACAGTCTAATGAGTACACAGTATGGTTTGAGAGTAAATCGGAGAAAGACGAAGGTAATGAGAAGTAGAAGAAATGAGAACAGCGAGAAACTTAACATCAGGATTGATGGTCACGAAGTCAATGAAGTTAAGGAATTCTGCTACCTAGGCAGTAAAATAACCAATGACGGACGGAGCAAGGAGGACATCAAAAGCAGACTCGCTATGGCAAAAAAGGCATTTCTGGGCAAGAGATGTCTACTAATATCAAATACCGGCCTTAATTTGAGGAAGAAATTTCTGAGGATGTACGTCTGGAGTACAGAATTGTAAGGTAGTGAAACATGGACTGTGGGAAAACCGGAACAGAAGAGAATCGAAGCATTTGAGATGTGGTGCTATAGACGAATGTTGAAAATTAGGTGGACTGATAAGGTAAGGAATGAGGAGGTTCTACGCAGAATCGGAGAGGAAAGGAATATGTGGAAAACACTGACAAGGGGAAGGCACAGGATGATAGGACATCTGCTAAGACATGAGGGAATGACTTCCGTGGTACTAGAGGGAGCTGTAGAGGGCAAGTACTGTAGAGGAAGACAGAGATTGGAATACGTCAAGCAAATAATTGAGGACGTAGGTTGCAAGTGCTACTCTGAGATGAAGAGGTTAGCACAGGAAAGGAATTCGTGGCGGGCCGCATCAAACCAGTCAGTAGACTGATGACCAAAAAAAAAACTGGGGAAAAGCAATCCGTTAGCAAAGGGGATTTCTTAGAAATCGCTTGTGCGATCCATCCTACAATATGGGACCCATACCAAATAGTGCTAGCAGAGGATACTGAACTTTTCCAGAGAAGGGCAAGCAGAATGGTCACAGGTTCGTTTGACCCACGAGGGAGTGTTACAGAGGGGCTTAAGAATCTGAACTGGTAGCTCTTAAAGGTAGTCGTAAACTCTTCCTAGAAAACCTAGTTACAAAGTTTTAAGAACTGGCTTTAAATGATGACTCTGGGAATTTACTACAACCCCCTACATATCCCTCCCGTAGCGATAGTGAGGACGAGATTAATTACAGCGGGCACGAAGGCGTTTAAACAATCATTCTTCACGCTCTCCAAAGACAAAAGGGACGGTAAGAAACACTAGTAACTGGTACAATGGGACGTAACCTCTGCCATTCAGTTCACAGTGGTTTGCAGAGTATAGAATGTAGATGCAGAGGCAGACACAAAAGACTTGCCTCACTCCGTTATTTAAATGTATCTCCCAGAAATAAACTGCAAGCAAACTTCCTGGGTTATCGATCATCTAATGTTTAATTTCGCTTCAAGCCAAGAGAATATTCAGTTGAATTAATTACGCTCGTTTAAGGTTTTAACTAACGGCAGCACTGGGGCGTTATACTTACAGTATGCTAAAGCATGACGCCGTTATCATTTTTCGAGATAAGATATCGGGATGTCTGTTAATAACGCTCTTTTTGTCAAAGCGGAGCAAATTATCTGCCAAGATATGAGGTTCGCCGCTGTCGAACTAGCATATGGCAGCGTGTCGAAACCAGTCAAACGTGACGATCAACACGGTATATTATGATGCGTCAAGCAGGAGATGCCCAAATTCGGAATTCAGTTGCTCCGTAGGCGGACCTGGTCTATGTAGCGTCTAATTTTTTTTAAGGGTCACTGAGTCTTTGTCTTTAATCGTAAGGTTGTGTTACTTCCTTATTAGCTGGAGTTCAGGGGCTTAAATCCGGAAGCGCAAAAGGATGTCTGTTTTAAATGTACGTCCATTTTAATAATAAAATTAAAAGCCAAATTCTTAGGTGTAAAACTTGACAACAAATTCGTTTGGGAGTAGCACATAGGTTTAGATCTGAAAGCAGTATATATTTGCTCAGCTGCTGACATGCTATGCCTATCGCAGGTTAGGATTTTCTTTCAGGGTTTACTCCCTTAGCCTTTGAAGATCCCTCTTCTTCACAAGGCAATGGTGTCCTCTTCTAATTATCACCAGGGAGGATGGGTTGCCTCGTCCGGCACCTCCACCATTCCGAAGGTCTCCGTCTCTGCCGAAGGTGCCGTTAAGGTCTTCGCCCATAATCCTGGGCCTTTGTTCCACGTTGTACCCCGTGGAGTTGGCCCCTGCCTGAACTTAGCCATCCTTTCACACTGGCCTACTGAAGTGGAGGATGCCCACTCCCGCAGCGTGGATGCGCCAGGCAAGAATTACTCAAGTAGTTGATAGGGAAGATGCCCTATCTCCCTTGCGCCAGGTTGATGGTTGTGTATGATGCCACAATCAAGGGCGACAGCGAACCAAATGCCCTGGTTTTTGCTGATGGTTTGATAGTATGGTGAGAGACAGAAGCTGAAGCACAGAAGAAACTTAATGACTGGAACAACACATTCAAAAATTTCGGACTAAAAATAAGTAAAACAAAGACAGTAGAAATGACCGTCAACAGGCAATAAATAATCTCAAATATGAAACTTCCTGGCAGATTAAAACTGTGTACCCGACCGAGACTCGAACTCGGGACCTTTGCCTTTCGCGGACAAGTGCTCTACCAACTGAGCTACCGAAGCACGACTCACGCCCGGTACTCACAGCTTTACTTCTGCCAGTACCTCGTCTCCTACCTTCCAAACTCGGTAGCTCATATCAGCGCACACTCCGCTGCAGAGTGAAAATCTAATTCTGGAAACATCCCGCAGGCTGTGGCTGAGCCATGTCTCCGCAATATCCTTTCTTTCAGGAGTGCTAGTTCTGCATGGTTCGCAGGAGAGCTTCTGTAAAGTTTGGAAGGTAGGAGACGAGGTACTGGCAGAAGTAAAGCTGTGAGTACCGGGCGTGAGTCGTGCTTCGGTAGCTCAGTTGGTAGAGCACTTGCCCGCGAAAGGCAAAGGTCCCGAGTTCGAGTCTCGGTCGGGCACACAGTTTTAATCTGCCAGGAAGTTCCATATCAGCGCACACTCCGCTGCAGAGTGAAAATCTCATTCTGGAAACATCCCGCAGGCTGTGGCTAAGCCATGTCTCCGCAATATCCTTTCTTTCAGGAGTGCTAGTTCTGCATGGTTCGCAGGAGAGCTTCTGTAAAGTTTGGAAGGTAGGAGACGAGGTACTGGCAGAAGTAAAGCTGTGAGTACCGGGCGTGAGTCGTGCTTCGGTAGCTCAGTTGGTAGAGCACTTGCCCGCGAAAGGCAAAGGTCCCGAGTTCGAGTCTCGGTCGGGCACACAGTTTTAATCTGCCAGGAAGTTTCATATCAGCGCACACTCCGCTGCAGAGTGAAAATCTCATTCTGGAATCTCAAATATATTTGTAGAAGGAGTCAAAGTAGAATCTGTTACACATTCCAAGTAACTAGGAAGCTTGATCTCGAAAGAAAATCCCATTAAGCAGGAAATACTCAGAGGGACGCAGAAACATCCAATTTTTACAGTCAAATCAGGAATCTCTGGGATAATAAAATGCCACGAAAATAAAAAGCGACAATGTACCACACCTATCTTGTACTAGTCTTAACATACGGTTTAGGAACCTGTACCCTACTAAACAAAGACCTCAGCAGAATTCAGGCAACGGAAATGAGATTCATTAGAACTGTGAATCAAACAACTAGAAAGGACAAAATCAGGAATGAAGTGCAGAAATGTAGCTGGTATTGAGGTTCCTCTTACCAGTGTCATAAAGAAACGCAAGCTTCAGTGGTGTGGGCACATAATGAGAATGAACAGCCAAAGACCTGCCAAAAGGTATTTCAACCTGAGCCTCGTAGGAAGAAGACCACGGGGAAGACCAAGAAAACGCTTCATAGAGACTATAAGATCAGATGTGCAGGAGAAAGGACACAAATGGGAAGCTGTCCTGGAACAGAAGATCTATGAAGACGGTACGAGATGGCGAGCGCTTGTACACCACACTCGTGAATCTGGAGTTGGAAAACAATGATGGTGATGAGTGGCATATACCGATACTACGAAAATGCTTAAACAAATTTTTGTGTGCAAAACAAATATTGTCGGATATAAGACCACAAAAATAGAAATAAAAACAGACACACTGTGCTTATTGTAACTTCACAACGTCATGCGGTATCATATCTTGATGTAGCTCATCAGCCCAAGCTGAAGTTTTACGGATCCAAAAGCGTATAATATGAATATTTTTGGACTGCGTTCAAGAATGTCTTACAGAACCCCGATTAATGAGTTGGATATATTAATTACTGCCTTCTCAGTCAGTGTATTTATTTCTTAACGGGAGTTATCATTAGTATTATATCTATCTTTCAAACTACCAGTCCGGTTCATGGAATCAGTTCTAGAAATAAGTTCTTCATAAATACTTTAACTCGCCTATACACGTAGTAGAAGATGTCCATTTTTGAAGAACATGTATTTTGTATAGTTTTCCAACAACGTTAAATATTTTGGCTACCAATAAAGAACATTTTAAGAGGAGCCTAAAGAATTTTTTGGCGGCCGGCTTCTTTTACTCCACTGATAAATTATATAACAGAACAATTTCAGGTAATTATTTAGTATATCACGTAACATGAGTGCTATACGATACCTGGCTTCAGCACAGCTGTAATACAATGTATGTAAATACGCCATGCAGACTTTTTGTTTTTGATGATGATTTGTTACAACAGGCACACATTTAAATGTGTAAATCTTTATAATTAATGTGTAAATGAAAAAATATATAATTTTTTTTACCTTTTGTGCGATTTCGAGGTCAGTCTGTTTTAGAATCTGTGGCAGAAACATTAGCATAATAATTTTCGTATTGCACTTTTTTGGTGTTTTCTTGAAATGTTTCACATCATCGACGATCTCCCTATCTGCGGCACAGGTAGTGTAATAGAATGAGCTGATTGTACGGCTAAGTGGCCAAATGCCTTTTAAGCAACAATTGTACACTTTTTCTCTTCTCCTTAAAAATATAATGTTTATATATTTAATTGTCTACCACGATCAGATCTGTCTTGGTGCGCTCATGTTGATGTATTATGAAACAACCTACATTGCGAAAAACAGAAACAAATGTATTGAAGCACTTCCTCACATTTACAAAGATTACAACTTTCGCTAAAACAAATGAAGTGTTTTGAACCAATGAGGATCCACAAACTCCATATTTCTGGTTAAGTGGCAAACAAATGTGGCTGTGTGCAGGCGTGGAATACAACAGACAACTAATAATATTTGTGGTAATTAAGCTGAATTAGTAACTGAATAATGTAGAAAGTTACCTCTTGTCAAAAATAGTATAAGGTAAGTATGAAATCGTCGTTGGTCTTTACATTGTATTCCGATGGGACAATGAATGAAATGAAAGAGTTTAGATCAGGAAAAAGTTACAAGGAGAACAGATAAAGCTGATGACATTGGTTTTATATCTGACATTTAGAACGATAAATTTATTTGCACAGAATTTGGTTTAAATTAATGAGAAATCGAGGAACTGTCAATAAATAGTTCCAATAGAGGAATACTTGTACACAGTACAATAGTCGAAACGAAGAAGAGCAGATCGCATGAGTGAGGAAAATGTTCTTCAAATGAAGAAATAGACCACTGACCTGGAATAGAAACAGAAGTTTCCGCAACCGTAATTTTTGGTCGCAGTGCTGCGTGGAAATAAAACGTTTACACTGAGGAAAAAGGAAAATCAGAACTAAAGGCATAGAAACGTCGTACAGTAAACGGTATTACGCAAAGAAGTCAAAATATAAAGTGAAGAGCTTCTAAGAGGAATGGGTGAGGAACATAATTCACATAAAAATGTTGTAACAAGGATGGTTACATTAGTGAAGAGTATACTAGGCTCGTTAATGTGGTTTAATCACAAACACGCCATACATTCATAAGGCAGCGTATCAATCACTTTGAAGATAAAGTGGCGCAATAATTTACTAGTGTAGCTGTGGTCTTGTGATACAACCATACACTTTCCAGTTTCATATAATTCAAAGCGGCTTCTCCCAATTATTTTCTTTTTACTATTTCGTCGTCGTATCCCATT
Organism: Schistocerca nitens; assembly: GCF_023898315.1. Classification (NCBI taxonomy): domain Eukaryota; kingdom Metazoa; phylum Arthropoda; class Insecta; order Orthoptera; family Acrididae; genus Schistocerca; species Schistocerca nitens. Next base: position 223,493,763 of record NC_064615.1, on the reverse strand, counting down.
CACTTTTCAACCAAACTACATCTACACACACATACAGGGTGACAATTATCGAACCATATGAAATGAAATCATCAAATTTCTCAACGGTTTTCGTTAGTACCTTCAACTGCACGTTTGGCTGCGGGGCATAATGGGAATTAGTATGCGCATGCGTGGTTTGGTTTAGCGACGAAGCCAATTTCATTTGGATAGGTTCGTCAATAAGCAAAACTGGCGCGTTTGGGAGACTGAGAATCCGCATTTCGCGATCTAGAAGTCTCTTCACCCTCAACGGGTGACTGTGTGGTGAGCGATTTCCAGTCACGGAATAATCGGTGCGATATTCCTTCATGGTACGGTGACTACCGAACTGTACGCGAAGGCTTTAGAAGATGATTTCATTCCCAATATCCAAAGTGCGACGAGATGTGGTTCATGCAAGACGAAGCTCGATCCCACTTTGGGAACCGCATTCTGGCTCTGTGGTACCCACAGGCCACTGCTTTGGGCCTAGGTTGACCGCCACATTCTCCGGATCTGAACATATGTGACTCCTTTTTGTGGGGCTATATTAAAGACAAGTTGTACAGCAGTAATCCCAAAAACATTGCTGAGCTGAAGACAGCCATTCAGGAGGTCCTAGACAGCATCGATGTTCTGACACTTATGCGGATCATGCAGAATTTCGCTATTCGTCAGCGCCACATCATCACCAATGATGGCAGGCGTATTGAACATGTCATAACTTAAATCCGAATATCTGTAGTGACTTTTACACTTCGAATAAAGTATGTGCATGCAGTATTTTATAACTAATTTACGGTTTTTTCATATAGTTCAATAATTGTCACCCTGTAAATACTCCGCAAGTCGGCTGGTACCCTGTACCACTACTCGTTATTTTCTTTCCTTTTCCACTCACAAATGGAGCTAAGAAAAAGATTGTCTACATGCCTCCACATCACCCCAATTTCTTGTATCTTATTTTTGTTTTCCTTACGGGAAATGTATGTTAGCAGCAGTAGAATAGTTCAGCAGTCAGCTTCAGATACCGGTTCTCTAAATTTTCTCAATAGTGTTCCTCGAAAAGAAAGTCGCCTTCCCTCCAGGTACAGCCATATGAGTTCCCGAAGCATCTCCATAATACTTGCAGGTTGTCCGAACATACCAGTAATAAATCTAGCAGCCCGCCTCTGAACTGCTTCATTGTCTTCCGTCAGTCCGACATGCTGTGGATCCTGAACACTCGACCAGTACTCAAGAATAGGCCACACTAGCTTCAAATTGAACGTATTCACATACGGGCTCCGCATGTTTTGTCCAATGTCGGCCTCTTGCTAAGTTCTGTGCGAATGTTAGGTTTGTCTGAAGTTCCTAGGATCCCTTGAATACTTGTGCCTCTGTATTCTTCAGTGTTGCACAGTGGACCAGAAGTATACTTAGATGTTAGACAATAAATGATTTACATCATTGGACAATGTGGTACTCATTGCTTTGTACAAAACTATTATGAAGTTATTACAGATTAAAATATAATTTCAAAGTCTTCGATTTTACCAATACTGATCCTCCTAATCGCAAAGTCTTACTACCTTCTCAGTGAGGGAAATATGAAATCTTTATGCAGACATTAGTTTTCTTGATATGAGACCTATTATCAGATTAGAGGTCAACAAATGTCCACTTTCCAGAAACAAGTTTACAACTACTCCTAGTGTACGTTTTACTCTACTTCGACCATCGTCAGTTACTTTGCTCTCCAAACAGCAAAACACATCGACTAATTTTAGCGTCTCATTTCCTTATCTAACTGCCTGAGCATCGCCTGATTCAATTCGATTATATTCCAACGCCCTTGTTTTACTTTTGTTGATATTCATTTTATATTTCATTTTCAACTGCTTTTCCAAGTTCCTTGCCGTGTCTGAAAAAAATTACAGTGCCACTGGCAAATCTGAAATTTTTTAATATCTTCTCCCTGAACTGTAATTCCCATTCCAAATTCCTTCATGGTTTTCTTTAATGTTTGTTGTCCCACATACAGACTGAACAATGTGGAATACAAGCTACTGTACTTCTCTTTCACTACCTTTCTATTATGTCCATCGGCTCTCATGTGTGCAGACTGGTTTATTTACAAATTGTGGATCAAATTTAGTCTCCGTATTTTTTTTCCCTGCTACCTTCAGAATTGCAAAGAGTGGATTGCAGTAAACATTATCAACAGGTTTCTATAAATCTGTAACTGCTGTAAATTTACGTTTGTTGTTCTAAGGTAATTCGAAAGGTCAGTATTACCTCATGTGTTCCTACATTTCTCCAAAATCCAAACTGATCTTCCCCAAGGTCGGCTTCTACCAGTTTTTCAACTGATCTGTAAGTAATCGCTGTAGTAATTTGCAGTCGTGATTTATTAAATTGATGATTTCGCAGTGTTCACACTTCTCAGCTCTTGCCTTTAGTGGAAATGGGATTACTGAATTCTAAGTGTATTTCGTCTGTGTCATGTATCTTGTGTACCAGTTGAAATGGTATTTCTTCCCAAGGATTTCAATACTTCTGAGGGAATGTCGTCCCCTGCAGATGCCTTGCTTCAGATAAGATCTATAGACTCCAGCGAGAATGGAATACAAAAGCTAACAGTGGCGACCCAAAGATATTTTCAGAACAACCAAATTCTTTGCAGTCCCAGCTACTGATCCAACATATTCTAGGTGACGCGATGTGGTCCACAGCTGTTCTCCTCCGGAGGTCACTTTCGAGTCCGGCCCTGATGAGTTGTTTACCTGTTGTCAGGGGCGACGTGGACCGCTGCGACAACTTCGGCAACACGGCGCTGCACTTCGCGGCTGCGCGCGGCCACAAGGCGTGCGTCACCTTCCTCGTCAACTGGGGCGCCAACCTCTGGGCCATGGACATCGACTTCCACACGCCCATGGAGCTGGCCGCCATGAACAACCGCGACGACATCGTGCGGTTGCTGGACAGTGCCACGGCTAAGGAGGAGGAGTCCAACACGTGAGTCTAACTAGCCAACATCACCACCTGACTGACCCACTGAAGAATTCTACTCGGTCATCCTGTAACATATCATTTCCTAGCTGTGCCTGTATGCTGTTCCTGTTCGCTGTTTGGATATCAGGGCCAATTTCCGGTTGTCAGGGGAAGGGGGCTTTATCTATCTTAGGGATCATGGGCTAGTTCTTCAGCAGTCCTCCTAAATGGCTGATGGTCTGGGCATGCTTTGTTGACGAGGGCCGAATAATTGTCCGATAAAGACAGGTGTGTCCCAACATCCTTCTTTTTGTGGACGGTCAAGATGTAACTTTATCTTAAATGCAATCTTGATAAGGGCACTGGGCCTTGTGTCCTTTGATCCTTACAGTATGTACGTGAAAGTTCAGGTAGATAGCCACTGTGGGACTCCGATGATCGCTCAAGGCACCTGGACCCGGTGCTAGCGCACAGGAGCTATTGATCCAACATGTTCTAAATAACGCGATGTGGGTCACACGACGTCTACTTTTTCCATGAGCTGGTGTTTGCGTTGGATGACGTTTTACTGGGTGGTTTTTTAAGGTCTTCATGAAGTTCGCCTATTCTTGCCCACTTTGGTGCCGCAATAATGAGTCGACGATACCGATTTTGCCAAGTCTGGATGGTTTTCGAATTAGGGGGTCTGGTTGTCCTCCACACGGAACAGCCATATAAAACAGCTGCGGAGGGGGGGGGGGGGTAAAGGCCTTCGTATTGACCTTCATCTACTAGCTGGCCAGTAGACAGTATAGTTGTATGAGTTTTACAACTCATTCGCCAACCTCTACACACAGTTTGAAAAGTATCTTGAATGTGGACCCCAGGTGCTTGACCTGATTGCTCCATAGAGTTTACTGATAGTGAAGATTCAGCCTGTCTCTCAAACCCGGGCGGCAACGGGTAAACATCAACGCTCTCGTCTTTTTTGATAGTAATTGTGTATAACTTGGCCCAATGTTTTACCATTTTCCAACATTCGTTGGAAAGAAACTTCTGAAAGTCCTGGAGGAAGCAGCACCATACTGAAGAGGTATCAGCGAGGGCACGAAATAGCTAATGAAAATGCCTGGATCATGCAGTTGTTTCCGATTGGCTAAGAAGCACTGGGGCCACTCATGCCCCCACTTGCACAATCACCATCACAAAATTTTCTGCTGTCGCCTCTATGAAAGGATTAGGATTTCTGCCGAGGAGTCACAGGACGGGAGATTCTCATGTTGTCTGTAGATCTAGATGCGATCACCCACTAAGATGGCCCCATACAGGATATTACAGACAAAAAGTGGTTGAAGAATAACAGTTATACGACAGAGGGATAAAAGTGCCACGACAAGCGGTGTCGAAAAAAAGAAAACCCTGTCACGGTCTGCACGGTTTGTACGGCTACTGGCGAATTTGTGTTGCCAGCTGCCACAGTTCATGAATAGATGTTAAAGGTATGTTACCGACGGGTAGTTGGTGGCGACCGACGATGTTTCCTGGATCAGTTACAGCGTCTTCGTTCCTGTAACAAACAAAGGCCGTCATCAGAGAGGTCAATTTCACCATAAAATCGGCCCTGTAGAATGCTGTGAATGTTTTGTTTGCCGTTGTGTGTGTGTGTGTGTGTTCAACTTTCTTTCTCGTAGTCGGGCGGTAGGCTGTGTAAGCGCAACGAGGCGGAGCCAGTCAGATTTGCTCAAATGCTGGGCTCACCGATATTTCGTATGCTTAGTCTGAGCTTGCCATAGGTTAAGAACCCCTGAAAAAATGTTTTTGTGAGGCTACGCCCCCAGCTGTGCTTGTGAAAAACGCTAGGATTATTCGTCCTGAGCAAGCAGGCTGTGGAGGGCGTGGTGTGAAAACACCACGTTTTGTGATGATGTAAAAGAGAGACGTTACACATGCGGGCACCCTCTCGCTTCTCTCACCCTCATCCAACACAAAAACAAACACAACACTACACATACACACACACACACACACACACACACACACAAACACACACCATTAGAGGCACCTACACTTACTAGACGCACTTAAACACACAACTCTCACACTTCGCGAAGGGAAGGTGCCATTGTGCCCGAAGGACACAAATACTTATCCAGTTAGGCTATTTAGCTTGCTCCAGCCAACAATGCCATACGACTTTATTTCCTTCATTATTAGTTATGACAACGCGTGATTTCACTTATGGGGCAATTATGTCGGTTACAGGGGTTGTGTGTTAATATTGTCATTCCGAGTCTTGGAATGATGTATCAATCACGAAAGGAAGGGAGGAAGAAAGAAATTGAGAAGGGAAGGAAGAGACCCGTCGACATCGACGTCATTAGAGACTTTGTAAGCTACGTCCTTTATTGAGGAACTACCTTTCTTGAGGATTCTTCAGTGAATCTGAGTCTGGCATTTGCCTTTCCACCGTATGCGTTCTACCCAATGTTTCATGGAATTAGCTGCTTCCAGTAATTGTTCTAAAGTCGTGTAGTCACACAATAAAGGCTCTTCCGCGTATAGGCAATACGTTATATTTGTTTACGCTGATGGTCAATTCACACTCCTGCACCAATAATCGATCCTCCGCAGGTCTTCCCGCATTTCACTACAATTTTCTAGCGCTGCGATTTCTCTGTACACAACAGCATGGAACTTCCGATGTTGTGTACTGTCTTTAATAAATAATGTGAATAGTACTCCCTTGGGGCACGTCTGAAGACTTCTCTCCATTGAGAAATACACTGAAGCGGCAAAGAAACTGTTGTAGGCATGCGTATTCAAATACAGAGGAATGTAAACAGGCAGGATACGGCGCTGCGGTCGCAAAGCCTATATAAGACAAATGTCTGGCGTAGTTGTTAGATCGGTTACTGCTGCTACAATGGCAGGTTATCAAGATTTAAGTGAGTTTGAGCGTGGTGTTGTAGTCGGCACACGAGCGATGACACACTGCATCTCCGAGGTAGAGAGTTTGGGATTTTCCCGTATGACCATTTCACCAGTGTACCGTGAATATCAGGAACCGATAAAACATCAAATCTCCGACATCGATGCGGCCGGAGAAAGATCCTGCAAGAACGGGACCAACAACGACTGATGATAATTGTTCAGAGTGACAGAAGTGAAACCCTTCCTTCCAAAAATTGCTGCAGATTTCATTGCTGGGCCATCAACAAGCGTCAGCGTGCGAACCATTCAACGGAAGATCGTCGATGTGGGCTTTCGGAGCCGAAGGCCCACTCGCGTATCTTTGATGACTACACGACAAGTCTTACGCCTCGCGTCGGCCCGTTAACACCAACATTGGACTGTTGATGATTGTAAACATGTTGCCTGGTCTAGATAAGACTCTGACAGGTGACACGTACGTAAGCATCCTGTTTGATCACCTGCATCCATTCATGTTCATTGTGCATTCCGATGGACTTGGGCAATTTTAGCAGGACAATGCGACACCCCAAAAGTCCCGAATTGCTACAGAGTGGCTCCAGGAACTCTCGTCTCAGTTTAAACACTTCCGCTGGCCACCAAACTCCCCAAATAAATGGTTCAAATGGCTCTGAGCACTATGGGACTTAACTTCTGAGGTCATCAGTCCCTAGAACTTAGAACTACTTAACCCTAACTAACCTAAGGATATCACACACATCCATGCCCGAGGCAGGACTCGAACCTGCGACCCTAGCGGTCGCGCAGCTCCAGACTGTAGCGCCTAGAATCGCACGGCCACTGCGGCCGGCCCAAACTCCCCAGACACGAACATTATTGAGCATATCTGGGATGCCTTGCAACGTACTGTTCAGAAGAAATCTCGTACTCTTACGAATTTATGGACAGCCCTGCGGGATTCATGGTGTCATTTCCCTCCAGCACTGCTTCAGACATTAGTCGACTCCATGCCGCGTCGTGTTGCGGCATTTCTGCGCGCTCGCGAGTGCACTACACGATATAAGGCAGTTCTCCCAGTTTCTTTGGCTCTTCAGAGTACATTCTGTGTTCTGTTTTCTGGAATCTCTACAACGCAATAACACTGTTGATCTGATAGCCCCTTCCATCGAATTTTGCGCCAGTGCGGAACTGTATCGAATGCCATACGGAAGTCACGGAACATGGATGACCGAGAAAAACTTAATATGCTGAAGAAACAAACAACTCTATCGGCATGGCGCGCGGCTTTGGCCGTCCCAGCGAGTGCGCCCGACGGGGAAAGCGAGTGCGGCGCACAATGGAGCTGCGATGGGAGCGTTTCTCCAGCATCTCCGTGTGGGGGCGGGCGCGGGGGCGGGCAGCTCGTTTGCGTTTTCCGTCGTTTGCGCCTCGCGCCCCACAAATTGTGTTTAGTCTACGCACTCCGCTCTCGACTCCTGCTTTAATTAATCTCGCGAGGTCCTTTTTCCGGCGGTGTGCGCGCTCACTTCGTGTTTGTTTGTTGCAAGTCTTTCTCTGGAACTCTGGACTGGGCAGTGTGCCTACTAACAGGTGCGGGTCTTTGCAAAAACAGCCTCTTGAATAGGGCTGAAAAAATATCGACTACAGTTTGTTTCGTATATATTCGGTATTATCGAGACACATTGAGACGTTTGTTTCGTCCGCGCCTCGGGGCTTCCGTGGCTTCGCGCGAAATCACACTTCACGTACTGTCGGCGATGTGCAACGCGCGAGACAAATTACGCGCCGTACTGCTCAACGCATTTACACTGAGGAGACAAATGTCATGGGATAGCGATACAGACGTCGTCGTATAGGGTACACAAGGTATAAAAAGGGCGGCACATCGAAAAAAAATGGTTCAAATGCCTCTGAGCGCTATGGGACTTAACATCTGAGGTCATCAGTCCCCTAGACTTAGAACTACCTAAACCTAACTATCCTAAGGACATCACACACATCCATGCCCGAGGCAGGATTCGAACCTGCGACCGTAGCAGTAGCGCGGTTGCGGACTGAAGCGCCTACAACCGCTCGGCCACAGCGGCCGGCTGCACATTGGAGAAGCTGTCGTTTCTACTCAGGTGATTCAGGTGAAAAGGTGATTACGGCTGTACGACAGGACTTCGAACGCGGAATGGTAGTTGGAGCCAGATGCATGGGACATTCCATTTCGGATACCGTTTGGGAATTCAGTATTCCGAAATCCACAATGTCAAGAGTGAGCAGAGAATACCACATTTCAGACATTACCTCTCTCTCCACGGACGGTGCGGTGGCCGATAGCCTTCACGTAACGACTGAGAGCAGCGGCGTTTGCGTAGAGTTGTCAGTGCTAACAGAAAAGCAACACTGCGTAAAATAACCTTAGAAATCAATGTGAGTCATACGCCGAACGTCTTCCTTAGAACAGTGCGGCGAAATTTGGCGTTAATACGCTATGGCAGCGGACCACCGACGCGAGTGTCTTTGCTAACCTTGGATACCATCGAACATTTATGGAACGCAATTGAGAGGTCAGTTCGTGCACAAAATCCTGCACCGGCAACACTCTCGCAATTATGGACGGCTGCAGAGGCGACATGGTTCAGTATTTCTGTAGGGGACTTCCATCGACTTGTTGAGTCCATGCCATGGCGAATTGTTGCTCTAAGCCGGAAAAAAGGACGTCCGACACGGTATTAAGAACTATTGAAACGTCCCCTTTGAAAAATTTATGAATTACTGTGCTGATAAACCTCTTACGTTATTTGATTTTCAAACAGCTGATCAGAAATGAACGTACTCAGACATTTCTCTCTTTACTTATTCTGATCAACACTAAACTGGCACACAATATTTTTAGCACAACTCAGTCTGACTTTCAATAATCCCTACAAGAGAATGGCCCTGACTAACAATAACCTATACCTTTCATGAAGCACTTACCTCACAAAAATCTTCGTTACCCGAACTACTGCAATACAGCGAGCGCCAATACTGCCAGATAAATAAAAGATTCTAACTACTGAAGGCACTAACTACTGATAGCCATAGTTAGCAAATGAAAGATTTTGATAGAGAACAAACAATGTATTTACCTTAATAATGTTCAAAAGTCATGTATATCAGTTCATGATATAAAAAGCACTCCGTCTTCAGGCCATAAGTGGCCCATCGGGACCATCCGACCGCCGTGTCATCCTCAGATGAGGATGCGGATAGGAGGGGCGTGTGGTCAGCACACCGCTCTCCCGGTCGTTATGATGGTTTTCTTTGACCGGAGCCGCTACTATTCGGTCGAGTAGCTCCTCAATTGGCATCACGAGGCTGAGTGCACCCCGAAAAACGGCAACAGCGCATGGCGGCTGGATGGTCACCCATCCAAGCGCCGGCCACGCCCGACTGTGCTTAACTTCGGTGATCTCACGGGAACCAGTGTATCCACTGCGGCAAGGCCGTTGCCTAGTTCATGATATACAGTCTTACAAATTTACTCTCTCTGATGGACACACGTCCAGATCGTCCGCTCTCAGAATTCTGCCGTGTCTCTCCCCACATCCACCACTGCTGTCGGCTCACCTCCAACTGCGCAACGCTATGCGCTGTTCGCACCCAACTGCCCAACACTACAATAGCGAATATTCCAACAATGCCAACCAGCCACAGACTGCCCACAGCGCAGTCAGTGATTTTCATACAGAGCGCTAAGTGACGTTACCAACATAAAAACCTAAACAGCCTACTTACATTATCCCAATACTTTTGTCACCTCAGTATAAAATGGGAGCTGAATCCGAGGTAGATCGGATTACACGCAGTGACAAGCGTTTCTACATCAAAATCAAATCCCTTCGTGGAAAGAACCCAACGGAAGTTTCCAACGATTTGAGAGAGGTGTGTGGGAGTAGTGTAGTGGATAGCAGCACCGTATCATGCAGGTCTGCGCGTTTCCTTGAAGGTCGGGTAAGCACTGGGAACAACCCAAGAAGTGGAAGGCCGTTAACTGCAACAGACTGCACCTCTCAGGCTAGTGATATTTTGTGAGAGGAACATGTGAGGAAATTGCATTTGAGGCCGCAATGTCTTTCCCTTTGGTTTACAGAATCAGAACAGAAAAGTTAAAGATGAGGAAATTTGCTGCCAGATAGCTTCTGTGTGATCTGAGTGAAGATCAGAAAGTAGGTTGCAAAAGAATCGCAGAAGAATTGCTTTAACGTTATCGAACAGAAGAACAGTGTCTAAAAGAAGCTATTGCACTTTATGAAACCGGGGTACGAGATTTTGAGCCATAACTGAAGTCTCAGCCGTCACTGCGGAAAAGTTCCGACTCTCCGCGCCAGAAAAAATTGCACAGCGACCAATCAAAGATGAAACCGATGATGATCTTTGCGTTTGACATTAATGGAGTCATAGCTACAAATGGAGTGAGCCAGGGGTGTCTGTAACAAAGGCGTACTACAAGCTTTTTTTTCGCCAGAGAAGACCTGACATGCTTGCAGCTGGAGTCCACATTTTGCACGATAGTTCAAGACCACATATTGTCCTAGCAGTGAAAGAAACTAACTACAAATATGAATGGGAAATACTTCCCCACATTACATACGGTACTGATATGAGGCCACCAAACTGAAGGAACACCTCAGTGTAAAACGTTGATGCAATTGATGATTCTTCCAGTGAGGTGCCCCAAGTAATCAGACAATTCAACAATGAAGGTCCCCTATTCGCAATACAGAAGTTGCCAAAAAGTTGGGAAGCTGCCATCCCAGATCACGTCATCTGGGCTGCCATCAAGCAAGAATGGAGATTATATTGAAGGCCTATAAAGGTATTTTGTAAAATAAATCATTTTCTTCAATTCTGTGTTACAGTGTGCAGAACTTATGAAATGACCTTAGTAGAAGCCTTGCGGATGTCTAACCATTTTAAGGAAGATTTCAAGATTCGACTATTCCTACACTGCCTCCATCTGGCTTCTAACAACTTTCGCCGATAATTTACGCAAGAAGGAAACAAGAATACAATTCAAAGTCAGTAAGGGAAAAGGTCACACAAAAAACATCCATTTTCACGGTAACAAAATATGAAATTTATTGCTATCATTTAACCTTAGCCAAGTCCGTAACTTTTATCCAATACTGCCTCCAGCTATCCAATGGCTTCACTCTCCTGGGTATAGATAAGGCGTACGACAGGTGTGGAAAGATAAACTTATCACAAAACTTCACGATCAGATAACCATCCCGGACTAGTACGAAACTTATCGACAGTTACCTTCAAGACCGCCGTTGCTTCGTCAAAATAAATCGTCAGCGCTTCTAGCACGCAGCACCTGTCAGAGGGCATCCCCCAAGGATCTGTCCTGTCACCGCTGTTATTCATGCGTTATGTCGACGACCTGCCTGTTTTCCCACAAGTGGTCCTGGTGCAGTTCGTTGATGCTAAGGCGATTCTCAGCAGTTGCCGAGCTGTTAAAGCAGCGATCTGGCTCCTGCATCGACAACTCACCATGACAGAGAAATGTACAATTACAAACCATACCAAATTCAACGCTGGAAAGACCAGGGTCATAATGTTCACCAGACACCGACCACATTTACGAGACCGACTAATTGGTGGACACGTTGAACATCCTTAATCAGAACAAATAAAATACCTTGGAATCACTATAGACAAGAAGCTGCTCTTCAAAATACAGTTATGAGGAAAATGAGCTCACATCGTACGACATACTCACCAGCTCAATCCCCTTCTCGCCAGTGCACAAATGAATGTCTGCACTGAGCTTCATTTACATAAAGAAACGATCCTATTAGCCATCCTATATGGTTATTCCTCATGGGGCACCATATGTAACTCGACCCTACAGCCAATCTAGGTCATACAAAACCAATGCTTGCAGATGATCCCAAGAGACCCCACATTGGCACACATCAGGGGCCTGCATGTGGAACTAAACACTGTGATGCTCCGAGAAGCCATCCAAAACTCCATTCGGAAACTGATCAACAATATCGACACTCTGTGGCGAATGTCGCGCCACTTGGGCTGGAAGGGTTCTATCGTCCCATAATGTTGGCATCGAATCTGGGTACATAAGGCCACCGTAATGGTACCCCAGTGAATACCCAAATTCAATAACCATCGTCACAGAAGGGCTCAAGGACCAAAAGCCCACAGCCCTTCATTAGTGCAAATATAGAGCGTATTACCCTTTGATCTGTATATCCAGGAAGTCCAGCCACCCAGTGATAGCACTTCTCGCGACTGCTACGGTCGCAGGTTCGAATCCTGCCTCGGGCATGGATGTGTGTATTGTCCTTAGGTTAGTTAGGTTTAAGTAGTTCTAAGTTCTAGGGGACTGATGACCATAGATGTTAAGTCCCATAGTGCTCAGAGCCATTTGAACCATTTTTGATAGCACTTCTTAAGGGTCACACACACACACACACACACACACACACACAAACACACACACACACACACACACACACGCATACACACAGATACATACATATATATACATAAAAGCTTCACACTCTGCTCCAAGGCCTCCTTCTACCGAACGAGTCCACACTGACTAATCTGCAATACTCGCCTAGAAAAATAGTGCCTGAGTAGAATTCGACGCCCGCACATGGGAAAGCAATTTTGGTTGCTTTTCAGACTTTCCTTATCGGAAAAGTAATCTCGTTGATCACGAATAATCACAAATTCTAGGCTGCCGAAATGGTAACCACATTAAAACACAGGCTCCGTCCCAGATGGCCCACTACTTGCTACCAGCCACTCGAGGACGCTCGCTGAGTCCTTTACTTTGGGATCTCGAAACCGCTCCATGAAACTCTTTAACATCCAGCCCCTTCAGCCAGTCGGATCCAGGAGCAGAATGTAGGCATTTTCATTAACCATTTCCCTGTCCCATTTACAGCCCTTCTGTTAGGTGCTGCATTGAGTGTTGCAAACACTGGCCATCCTAGGGAAATTACTCGCCCTTAAAGTCCACCTAGTCGGCTTCAACCACCACCCATTTAGGAGTATTAGGGAAAAATCTCTGCAGCGTCTTCAGGTGGAACAAAAACCCAGAAACTGACTGGGACAACTGCAAAACCGAATAGCAACTATGTTACAAAATATCATTTATAAAGTGTTCATTACTGGTCACTTTCGTTGTTGAACATTTATACTGTTGTAATCATTATAGATAAATACTTTTTGTGTCATAATAAGTTGTGTGTATAGTTGCACTAGTTAATGCGCCATTTGAGTGGCACTCCTTCCTGACAGATTTTTCTCTTCTACATATTAATGAAAAGTAACCAAGACTGTACTGGTTTTAATGATAACAGATAAAGTTGTCATATACAAAGCAAATTGTAAGAGTGTGTACATGTCTGGGTCCTCCTTCCAAACCCCTGGATCGATTTCAGCCAAATTTTGCACAGAAACAGCAAGCCTCACGAATATCAGCACTGTGGGAGTTATTACCTTCTGGACCCAACAGGAGTAAAATATGGGAAAGAAACGTGTTTCGAAGCACCCAATGCGTAGGCTGCCCTGCATGACATATTGTGTAGGAGGAGTAGGCTGACTGATCGACCTGCTGCTCTGCATTGAGGCCTACATATCAGGGGAAAGAAACAGTTTTTCAGCCCCCAAACATGCAGGCTACCCTGCACAACAGATAAGCTGTGTTCCATTCGTATCAGCTTGTCATATCAACCAGCTTTTCATGGCAGCCCATACGTCAGGGTCAAGAAACAGTATTCCAGTCCCTGATGGGTAGGCTGCCCTTCATGACAGCCATGTTTGTTGGAGTGTCATCAGCCTGAATGGAGGAATGGGCAGGAAGAGAAAAAGGCGGGAGGGGATGGACAGAGAGAAAGGGGGGGGGGGGTGTAGGGACCGAGACAGGAGAAGGAGGAGAAGGTTGAGTGTGTGTGTGTAGGAAATGGTCAGAAAGAGGGAGGAGAAGCAGATGGAGAGAAAGAAAGAGTGGGGAGGAGGAGAGAGACAGAGGTGGAAGGAAGAAGTGGAGAGAGTGATGGAGGAAGATGTGGAAACAGAGAGGGGGAGGAGCGAGTGTTAGCAATATCATGTCAAATGCTTATGTGGGCGGACCTATGGGGATTCTGGATAGTGACAAAGTAAATTCCAAACTGAATCGCTACGCCACTGGCCCATGCAGATAGGCACGACAGTTCTGTTCTACAACGACAAGCCTCTGCCATGGTAAGATACGGCAATTCAAGGCTATGGGGCGACGTACTTTCGCCGGACGGCAGTAGCTATGTCCCAGCTGCTTACTGTAGTGCTGTTAAGAGCAACGTGTGACACTGTGGACAGCGATTTGCTGTACGGTGAACACTGTAGCGTGTGAAATGAAGGAATTGAACAATTACCAATGCTGCTGACTCCGCCAGAGCTGGACACAGATTGCATCCAGGGAAAGAAAACATGCCGAGAGACAAGGTGTACGCGGCACTCCGTGTCGCTAACGACTTGTTCCGCTGGAAATAACTAACTGCAGGAATGCGAAAACTATCGAGACGACACGAACGTGTGGGAAATAAGACAAGTTAGTAACGAACCGTTTTCGTTACTCTGAGTCCACTGAGGGTAACGAGTAAGAGGAACACGAAAACTATTGAATTGGCTTGAGTCGGGTATAAATTGTGTGTGGTTAAGAAAACATAGAAGTAAGAAAACTATTCGGGGAGAAACGGTTCTTCAAGTGTCGTGAAATACTCGTTACAAAGTAACAAAGACATACTATATGCAACAACCATAATCTTGAATCAATACAATTTGCATTGCATGTAAACCTCTTAACTGAACAAACCACACAATAAAATATTTAAATAAGAAGACATCCCCAGGCAGCATACACTACCTGATCAAAAGTGTCAGAACATCAGTTAGTGCATGGTGTGTCCACCCTTCACCGTTATGACGGCTTGAACTCCGTTAGGGACACATTCAATGAGATGTATGAATTTCTGTGGAGGAATGCAGCCCATTCTTCCTCAGAAGTCAAAATGGTAACGATGTTGGATACTGGACTCTCGGGCGAAGTCGATGTTCTAACTCATCCCAAAGTTGTTCCATTGGCTTCATGTCGGGAATCTGGGCAGGTCATTCCGTTTCAGCAATGTTATCGTCCACAAACTATTGCCTCACAGAAGCTGCCTTATGACAGGGTGTACTCTCACGCTGATACAAACAGTCATCATCTCCTAACTATTCCTGTACTGTTCGCAGTACACAATGCTCTAAAATGTTTTCATATCCTTCCGCATTTTGCGTTTTCTTAAGTGCAATAAGCGGAGCACATCCTATCCACGAAAAACACGCCATACAGTAATGTCGCCTCATCCTTAATTTTCTGTTGTCACTACAAATGATGGCAGGTAACGTTCTTCAGGCATTCTCATCACTCTAAATCAACCTTTTCAGGCATCCACTCTCCATTGATGTCGCTCTCTACATCGCCTGAAGCGTCGCTTAGCATTGACTATAGAGATGTGTGGCATATGAAAAGCGGTTCGATCCTTGTACCCCATTCTCTACACACAATCAGTGTGCTAGCTGGACTGCTGGTAGCACTTTGGGACGCACAGTTGATTCCTTCCCCAGATTTAATGCCATTTTTACAACCCCTCTCTGCAGCTGGCAACGGTCCCTCTCCGTAAGTACACGAGATCTGCCTGGTCTTGGTATAACTATGGTTGTTCCTCCGCATTTCCACTTCACAATCACATCACTAACAGCCGACGTGGCCACCGGGTGAAATGCCTCAGTGGTTAGCACACTGGGCTCACATTCGGGAAGATGACGGTTTACACCTGCGTCCGGCCATCCTGATTTAGGTTTTCTGTAATTTCCCTAAAATCACTCCAGGCAAATTCTGGGATGGTTCCTTTGAAAGAGCATGGCCGACTTCGTCCCCCATCATTCCATAATCCGATGGGACCGATGACCTCGCTGTTTGGTCCCCCCCCCCCCCCCCAAATCAACCAACCCACCGATGTGGCCATCTTTAGAAGGGTTCAGTTATCCCTGATGTATTTGTTACGCAAGTGACTTCCAGTGATCAGTCCACGTTCGAAGTTACTGAGCTTTCGCGACCGAGCCAATCTTCTGTTACTGCTCTACTGACAACACATTGCTGCCCGCCTCCTTTTACACTCCTGGAAATTGAAATAAGAACACCGTGAATTCATTGTCCCAGGAAGGGGAAACTTTATTGACACATTCCTGGGGTCAGATACATCACATGATCACACTGACAGAACCACAGGCACATAGACACAGGCAACAGAGCATGCACAATGTCGGCACTAGTACAGTGTGTATCCACCTTTCCCAGCAATGCAGGCTGCTATTCTCCCATGGAGACGATCGTAGAGATGCTGGATGTAGTCCTGTGGAACGGCTTGCCATGCCATTTCCACCTGGCGCCTCAGTTGGACCAGCGTTCGTGCTGGACGTGTAGACCGCGTGAGACGACGCTTCATCCCGTCACAAACATGCTCAATGGGGGACTGATCCGGAGATCTTGCTGGCCAGGGTAGTTGACTTACACCTTCTAGAGCACGTTGGGTGGCACGGGATACATGCGGACGTGCATTGTCCTGTTGGAACAGCAAGTTCCCTTGCCGGTCTAGGAATGGTAGAACGATGGGTTCGATGACGGTTTGGATGTACCGTGCACTATTCAGTGTCCCCTCGACGATCACCAGTGGTGTACGGCCAGTGTAGGAGATCGCTCCCCACACCATGATGGCGGGTGTTGGCCCTGTGTGCCTCGGTCGTATGCAGTCCTGATTGTGGCGCTCACCTGCACGGCGCCAAACACGCATACGACCATCATTGGCACCAAGGCAGAAGCGACTCTCATCGCTGAAGACGACACGTCTCCATTCGTCCCTCCATTCACGCCTGTCGCGACACCACTGGAGGCGGGCTGCACGATGTTGGGGCGTGAGCGGAAGACGGCCTAACGGTGTGCGGGACCGTAGCCCAGCTTCATGGAGACGGTTGCGAATGGTCCTCGCCGATACCCCAGGAGCAACAGTGTCCCTAATTTGCTGGGAAGTGGCGGTGCGGTCCCCTACGGCACTGCGTAGGATCCTACGGTCTTGGCGTGCATCCGTGCGTCGCTGCGGTCCGGTCCCAGGTCGACGGGCACGTGCACCTTCCGCCGACCACTGGCAACATCGATGTACTGTGGAGACCTCACGCCCCACGTGTTGAGCAATTCGGCGGTACGTCCACCCGGCCTCCCGCATGCCCACTATACGCCCTCACTCAAAGTCCGTCAACTGCACATACGGTTCACGTCCACGCTGTCGCGGAATGCTACCAGTGTTAAAGACTGCGATGGAGCTCCGTATGCCACGGCAAACTGGCTGACACTGACGGCGGCGGTGCACAAATGCTGCGCAGCTAGCGCCATTCGACGGCCAACACCGCGGTTCCTGGTGTGTCCGCTGTGCCGTGCGTGTGATCATTGCTTGTACAGCCCTCTCGCAGTGTCCGGAGCAAGTATGGTGGGTCTGACACACCGGTGTCAATGTGTTCTTTTTTCCATTTCCAGGAGTGTATAATGGCGAGTCACCTCTCATGACTTCTAGCAGGCTAGCGGCAAGTCCGCATTACCTACTGGTGTCCAGATACTCATGATCGCAGCGGATAGACAAAATAATGTGACCAGTGGCATAATGTGATGGTTGTGTTTGACGGTCAATAACTTGTCGCACTGGACTGCGCGTGGTCAGTACGGACTAGGCATCAGTGCAGGTTGTTTACTAGTAGTGCACACTTCGTATTTGCATTCAGAGGCCGAGGTCGACGTGCAATGAAAGACCTAACAGAGCTCCAAAGAGGGCAGATTGCGGGGGCCCGATTAGCTAGAGCATCAGTAACCATGACAGCCAACTTACTGAACGTTTCAAGAGCAACTGTTTCGACAGTCACGACAGCCTATCCAAAATATTTAAAGACATCATCGTGTGAACGTAATAGTGGGTGCAAATCAAAACTAAACGACAGAGATCGTCGTGCGCTAACACGAATTGTGTCTGAACAACACAAAACTAAGGCGGCTAAAGTGACTGCAGAGCTCAATAGCCGTCTTCGAGACCTCATGTCTATCGACACTGTCCGCCGAGAATTCCATAAATTGAATATTCATAGACTAGCTGCTATACCGAAACTATTGGTGACTATAACCAACACAAAGAAGCATAAAACATGGTGTCAGGGGCATAAATCCTTGACGGCTGATCAGTGGAAACACGTCATATGGTCCGATGAGTCAACGTTTTAGTTCTTTCCGACATCGGACCGGGTTTACGTTTGCAAAATTCCAAAAGAAGCCTACAGTCCTGATTGCCTGATTCCAACGGTTAAGCATGGAAGTGCAAGTGTGATGGTGTGGGCAGCCATATCATGGTATTCTACTGGTCTCATCATTGCTCTCAAAGGCCGTGTTGCTGCCAACGATTACGTGAACGTTTTACCTGATAGGTGCACCCCACGATTCAAATGTTCTTCCTCAGCAATGATGCCATATTTCAGGACGATAATGCACCCATTCACATAGCGAGGACAGGCTGGAGCACGCAACTGAACTGCAGCGTCTTCCCTGGCCAGCACAGTCCTCAGACTTGAACATTTTCGAACTCTTGTGGGCGATATTAGAGCGCAGACTCCGGAACAGATTTCCGCCTCCCTCGTCTCTACAGGAGTTACGAGGGACGTTTGAAAAGCCCATGCAAAAATAAAAATTACTTTCGTGTTTGGGGTAAACCTTTTTTATTTTTCGACATATGCTCCTTTTAGACTCGTACGCTTCGTACAGCGCTGTTCTAATTTGTTGATCCCTTCCGAATAATAGGAATTGTCAAATTCTGCAAAATAGCTATTACTTGCTGAAATCACCTCCTCGTTTGAATAAAATCTTTGTCCCGCCAGCCATTTCTTCAAATTGGGGAACAAATAGTAGTCTGAGGGAGCGAAGTCTGGAGAATAGGGGGCATGTGAAACGAGTTGGAATCCTATGTCCAATAATTCTGCGACCACAACTGCTGAGGTGTGTGCTGGTGCATTGTCGTAATGGAAAAGGACTATTTTGCGGTCCAATCGCCGGCGTTTTTCTTGCAGCTCGGTTTCCAAACGGTCCAATGACGATGAATAATGTGCACCTGTAATAGTTTTACGCTTTTCCAGATAGTCGATGAGGATTATCCCATGCGGATTCCAAAAGACAGTCGCCATAACCTTTCCGGCCAAAGGAATGGTCTTCGCCTTTTTTGGTGCAGATTCTCCCTTGGTAACCCATTGTTTAGATTGCTGTTTGGTCTCAGGAGTATAGTAATGTATCCATATTTCATCCACAGTGAGAAAACGACGCTTTAAGTCCTGCGGATTCTTCCTAAACAGCTGCAAACCATCCTTTCAACACTTCACACGATTCCGTTTTCGGTCAAGCGTGAGCAATTGCGGAACCCATATTGCGGATAGCTTTCTCATGTCCAAATGTTTATGCAACATATTATGTACCCGTTCATTCGAGATGCCCACAGCACTAGCAATCTCACGCACCTTAACTCTTCTGTCATCCATCACCATATCATGGATTTTATCAATGATTTCTGGAGTAGTAACCTCTACAGTTCTAATCGAAGGTGCAGAGTCACCGCAATGTTTATCAAGCTTCTCTTTAGTCTCCTGAGGTGTTTTGCCTTTCATAAACTAATGTTTAATCACCACAAGAAATTCTTTTACGTCCATTTTTTTGACAATCACTCGACTTCCTTGATTCACACGAATGCCAAACACAAAGAAATAGACCAATATGGCTGAAACTTAGTGTGCGTTCTTTCCAAAGATGCTACTAACTAAACATGTTCTCGATACGCGCCGGTGGTGCCATCTCTTGGACTTCTCACGGACTTTTCAAACGCCCCTCGTACAAGAGGTTCTGATCGAACAGTGGGATAACATTCCACTGGAGACTATACAAACACTATATGCCAGTATTTCAAGAAGAACTGCAGCTTTATTACAGGCAAATTGGGGTCCAACGCCCCATTAACAAACCGTTCCCAAGTAAGAACAGGTGTTCGCATTATTTTGCGTATTCCCTATATACTTTTAGAAAGAACTTGTACACTACAGTACAGTAGGTAACTGAAAGGAATACGCAATGAGACAAACAGAAATGGCACTTTTAGTCAAAGATAGTAACTGCACTGATGGCATCGCGATTCATGATGGTACCCGGAACATCACAAAAGGCGGGAAATGGTTCTTACTAGGGTGTGTGGTCACCACAGACGGCAGTGCACGCTCTGCAATGTGCTACGATGCTGGCCACAGGGTTGGTAAGGGCTCTTGCGGTAGGACGTCCCATTCTTCCACCAGCGCGCCAACAACTGCTGGATGGTCGTTGGAGCATGTTGACGTGCTGCCATAATTATCGCCAGCGCATCCCATACGCGCTGGAAGTGATTTAAGTCTGGGAAACGGAAAGGCCAGTCCATTCGCCGAATATCCTCTCGTTCCAAGAGTTCCTCACTAGTGCTGTTCGATGCGGTCGCGCCTCGTCATCCATAAATTTTAACTCAGGACAGAGTGCACCCCAGAAAAACGTTCGTTGGGAAGGAGTATAGTGTCTCAATAACGTTGACCAGTAGTGTACCGTCACACTTGGACCAAGAAACCGAACGTGTTCGACAGTGTTCCCGAGTGCATTAAGTGTTCTCACCTCCCACCATATGAGGGTACGTCCACCACTGTCGAACACGATCGTCCTGCTGGTACAGTTGTTTCGGTGTGGTGAAGCATATTGTTGCGTGGCCGTACTGAGCTCCAAATCTTTGAACACGGCACACTCACTGGTCAACGGTATTGTGACGCTGTACTCCTTCCACGTGTGTATGTTTTTGTGGATGACAATGCGCCACCGCATCTAACAGCGCAGGTGGTGGAGCACTTGGAACTAGAGGATAATCGGCGAATGGACTGGTCTCGCTGTTCCCCCGACTTACGTTGGAGAAACGTAATGCAGTAAGTTCACATGCACCAGCGACCATCCAGAAATTGTCAGTCGCGCTATTGGAGGGATGGAACGCCCTATCACAAGGACTCCTTATCAACCATGTGGCCAGCATGGGAGCAGGTTGCAGAACATCCACTGCCGTATGTGGTGATCACGCACCCTATTCAGAACCATTTCCCGCCTTTTGTAATGACGCAGGGGACCACTATGAATCACGGTGACTTCAGTGTAATTCTTGTCTTTAAATAATAGTGTCATTTCTGTTCGTTTCATTGAGCATTTCTTTCAGTTATCTTCTGCGCTATGCTGTAGCAGTTCTTTCTATGCATGGACAGAGTGAAACCGAGCTTTGTTAGTTGCAGTGACACATCACGCGAAAGTTACTTTCGTCCTTAAGTGTCCGCAGCTCGTGGTCTCGCGGTCGCGTTCTCGCTTCCCGAGCACGGGGTCCCGGATTCGATTCCCGGCGGGGTCAGAGATTTTCACCTCCCTCGAAATGATTGGGTATTTGTGTTGTCCTCTTCATTTCATCATCCTTCATGTAAGTGACGAGATTGGACTGAGCAAAGGTTGGGAATTTGTACAGGCGCTTCTAACCGCGCAGTTGAGCGCCCCACAAACCAAACATCATCATCAATCTTAAGTCTTGCATACCACTACGAGGTGTGGCTAGAAAAAAACCGGACTAGTACTGGTGAAACAATAAAACGAATGCAATAAGGCTGAAAGTCGCGTGGCCTGTCACGTGACTCTCGCTCCGCCTACTGCTCGAGTTTCATCTGCCTCCTGCACTCAGTCTGCCCGTGGCGTCTGTTTTAAGTAGTTGACGTTTTGTCTGTGCGTCGGAAAATGTTGAGTGTACAGAAAGAACAGCGTGTTAACATCAAATTTTGTTTCAAACTAGGAAAATCTGCAAGTGAAACGTTTGTAATGTTACAACAAGTGTACGGCGATGATTGTTTATCGCGAACACAAGTGTTTGAGTGGTTTAAACGATTTAAATATGGCCGCGAAGACACCAGTGATGACACTCGCACTGGCAGACCATTCTCAGCAAAAACTGATGCAAACATTGAAAAAATCGGTAAACGTGTTCGACAAGATCGCCGTTTAACAATCAGAGCAGTGTCTGAGTTAACAGGAGTTGACAAGGAAAGTGTCGAACAAGTTTACCGATTTTTTCAATGTTTGCATCAGTTTTTGCTGACAATGGTCTGCCAGTGCGAGTGTCATCACTGGTGTCTTCGCGGCCATCTTTAAATCGTTTAAACCACTCAAACACTTGTGTTCGCGATAAACAATCATCGCCGTACACTTGTTGTAACATTACAAACGTTTCACTTGCAGATTTTCCTAGTTTGAAACAAAATTTGATGTTAACACGCTGTTCTTTCTGTACACTCAACATTTTCCGACGCACAGACAAAACGTCAACTACTTAAAACAGACGCCACGGGCAGACTGAGTGCAGGAGGCAGATGAAACTCGAGCAGTAGGCGGAGCGAGAGTCACGTGACAGGCCACGCGACTTTCAGCCTTATTGCATTCGTTTTATTGTTTCACCAGTACTAGTCCGGTTTTTTTCTAGCCACACCTCGTATGTATATATTGATGGTAGCTGGATAAAATAAAGAGAGCGAAAGGTTATTTACAGTATGTGCAGAGACAAAACTGCAGTTATGATCCGTGAAAGAGAAACACTGATCCAGAAGGGGGTAAGGCAAGGTGTAGTCTATCCCCAATGTTATTCAGTCTCTATACTGAGCAAGCAGTAAACGAAAACAAGGACAAATTTGGAGACGGAATTAACATTCCAGGAAGAGTTAATAAAAACTTTGAGGTTTGCTGATGACGTTGTAATTCCGTCAGAGGTAGCATTATAAGCGGTAGACTAGTCTTCCAGCAAAGTTACTGACTATTGGCGAAATAGAGACGAAGCCAATGCCAATAGCATGGAAACGTTTCTGAAAAAGAGAAATTTGTTAACATCAAATGTAAATTTAAGTGTTGGGAAGTCTATCTTGAAGATATCCGCGTGGAGTGTGGCCTGGTACGGAAGTGAAAAATGGTTCAAATGGCTCTGAGCACTATGGGACTTAACTGCTGAGGTCATCAGTCCCCTAGAACTTAGAACTATTTAAACCTAACTAACCTAAGGACACCACACACATCCATGCCCGAGGCAGGATTCGAACCTGCGACCGCAGCGGTCTTGCGGTTCCAAACTGTAGCGCCTAAAACCGCACGGCCACTCCGGCCGGCTACGGAAGTGAAGCATGCACGCTAAGCTGTTTAGAGAAGAACAGAATAGAATTTTTCAGATGCGATGTTACGTTAGAATTTTGAAGATTAGATGGGTAGATCGAGTAACTAATGCGGAGGTACTGAATCGAATTGGGGAAAAAAGAAATTCATGACACAACTTGGCTAAAAGAAGGGCTCAGTTCATAGGATATATCCTAATGCACGAAGGAATCGTCAATTTGGTACCGTAATGGAGGCAAGTGGGAGGGGGGGGAGCAGAGTGGGGGAGGGGGGAGGGGGGAAGGAATTGTTGAGAGAGACTAAAGGATACACACAATAAGCGAGTTCAAATAGAAGTACATTGAGGTAGTTATTCGAAGATGATGAGGCTTGCACATAAATCCCCATCATCTCTGAATAAAGAAATGAAGAGAGGGAAAAGTCACTGACACCGACGACCTCCCAGCAGAGTGATGGTATTTCGAACAGTGGAGAACGGCAGGTTGGCTAACACGTATTTTCAGTTAGATCATTAGAGAAGGTACAATATCAACAGACTGATTAGATTAGATTAGATTAGTTTTTCGTTCCATAGATCCGTGCTGAGGAGATCCTCGTGGATGTGGAACATGTCAATTTATTTTTTATTTTTTTAAGCTGAAATAACAATATTAATAGTATGAATATATACAATACATCATTTGTTTCTATTAAAAAATTCGTCAATGGAGTAGAAGGAGTTGGCCACTAGTAAGTCTTTCAGGCTCCTTTTAAACTGATCTTTATTTGTAACTAAATTTTTTATGTTTACTGGCAAATTATTGAAGATGAGTGTTCCTGAGTAGTGGACCCCTTTTTGAACTAAAGTAAGTGCTTTTAAGTCCTTGTGCAGATCATTTTTGTTCCTGGTATTGTATGTATGAACTGAGCTGTTTGATGGAAAAAGAGATATATTATTTAGGACAAATTTCATTAATGAGTAAATATACTGAGAGGCAGTAGTTAGTATACCCAGTTCTTTGAAGATGTTTCTACAGGACGTCCGTGAATTTACTCCACAAATAATACGTATTACACGCTTTTGGACTCTGAAAACTTTTGTTTGACTTGAAGAGTTACCCCAAAATATTATACCATATGACATTATGGAATGAAAGTAGGCAAAGTATGCAAGCTTTTTCATTTTTATGTCGCCTATGTCTGCTAACACTCGAATTGCAAATACGGATTTGTTAAGGCGTTTCTGCAGTTCTGTGGTGTGCTCTTCCCAACTGAATTTATTATCAAGTTGTAATCCCAGGAATTTAAGACTGCTGGGTCGAAACCTCTTACAGGTTCTGAATTGCATATAGTGAGTCTTTTCGAAGTTTAATGTCAGTGAGTTGGCTTTAAACCATTTATTAATATCCATGAAAATATCATTAGCAGATCTTTCTAGAACTACACTTGACATACTATTTATTGCAATACTTGTGTCATCTGCAAACAAAACGAACTCTGCTTCTGGCAGTGTAACTGATGAGAGATCATTAATGTACACAAGAAAAAGCAATGGCCCTAAGATGGATCCTTGTGGGACACCCCATGTAATTTCTTCCCATTCTGATGATGACTGATGACTTAATTCACTAGTCCCTTGCACTGACACCCTTTGTTTCCTGTTAGTGAGGTATGACTTGAACCATTTTGCAGCACTGCCCGTGACACCATAGAATTCTAATTTACTTAAAAGGATGTTGTGGATCACACAATCAAATGCCTTTGACAAATCACAGAAAACACCTGCTACTTGTAATTTGTTATTTAATGAATTAAGTACATTTTCACTGTAGGTGTAAATAGCCTTCTCGATATCAGAACCCTTCAGAAATCCAAACTGTGTTCTTGATAATATGTTATTTGTGGTCAGATGGTTGAGCAGCTGCCTGTACATTACTACTTTTTTTTTTCAGTGAAGCATCACTTCACCAATGTTCAAAAAAGAAAGGAAGCCCTGCTAAGTATTCTGTTTACGCCCGATCGGGTTACTGAGCCACGATATGAAGATTGTTAAACGCATTCTCGACAAAAGGATTGGTGAGACAGCTCAAATCATATGGAAGCAAGGCGTATTTGTGAAAAATCGTGGCACAACTGATGCAGTCCATGCTGCTCTGCTGCTAGTTGAAAAATACCGCCAAAAGAACAAGCGTCTGCACCTTGCTTTTCTAGACCTCGAAAAGGCTTTCGATCAGGCACCAAATGACCCAATCAGGCTGGCGCTTCGAGACCATGGTACACCAGAGTATCTTGTTAACTGAGTATGACTTCTGTACGTAGAACCGAGGCAGCTGCAGGAGCGTCAAATGAGCTTCGAATCACAGTCTAAGTCCACCAAGGCTGCTCTTATCACCACTGCTGTTTATTGTTATGATGGACACTGTCACATCAGACCTGCACATGCCGCTACCATGGATACTTCTGTATAATGAATATGTCATACTGGCTGCAAAGAACAAGTTTGATCTCCAGACCTAACACAAGAATGGAACAAACGAGTCGCACGATATGGCCTGCAGCATTAAAAAAAAAAAAAAAGAGAGAGAGAGAGAGTACGAGTACATGATATCAGGTCCTCAGCTTTGTCGCGCAGAGGGCGATTCCATTACAAAGGCAGCATACACAATTGAAGTCATGAGAAAGAGGCCCAAGGGGCAACCTAGACAGCGATCTTCATCCAGATGTGGTCCAAGATCGAACAAAATGGAGACGGAGAATCCACTCATCGGACCATGCCATCAAGTCGGACAAATGCTTAAGAAAAAAAAAAACGAAGAAGATTAGGCTTGTACAACATGGAGATTTGCATCAAACCATGCTTCAGAGCCGACCGGTGTGACCGAGCGGTTCTAGACGCTGCAGTCTGGAACCGCGTGACCGCTACGGTCGCAGGTTCGAATCCTGCCTCGGGCATGGATGTGTGTGATGTCCTTAGGTTAGTTAGGTTTAAGTAGTTCTAAGTTCTAGGGGACTGATGACCACAGCAGTCAAGTCCTATAGTGTTCAGAGCCATTTGAAACATTCTTCAGACTGTCGACCACAACAACATATACTTAGTCAAAAGCTGGTTCGATCTTCCGTAATCTAGCGTTCTACTCGTTAAGCATCAATACGGAATTATATCTAACGAATTTCCGAAATGAAGGAAAACAGAATCTACCTGGGCGCCTTATCTGCTTTCTTCAGTACCTCATGGACAAGCTTCACGAACTGATTTTCAAAAGATTTTCGTTTTCAGAATCCATTTTGATCACTGCAGAGAAGATATTTGGTTTTCAAAAAAGCCATAATACTGCAGCAAAAATAGCACAAGACATTTAATAATAATAAACATAATACTGAGTCAAATGCTCTTCGTTCTTGGTCTTCCATTCGTACTTTTCCTCTCGTCGTTCTTGTGCATTTCGTATTCTACCCATCTTTCTCTAAAACTTACATCTATTCCCTTGAGAATCTCGAACATCTTGCATTATCATACGTTGTTGAACGCTTCTTAACAGAACACCTACAAGGGTTGTACAAAAACACAGATACATCGCGAGAAATACCGGGTGATCAAAAAGTCAATATAAATTTGAAAACTGAATAAATCACGGAATAATGTAGACAGAGAGGTACAAATTGACACACATACTTGGAATGATATGGGGTTTTATTAGAACCAAAAAAATGTAAAAGTTCAAAAATGTCCGACAGATAACGCTTCATCTGATCAGAATAGCATAACAAAGTAAGACAAAGCAAAGATGATGTTCTGTACAGTAATTGCTCAATATGTCCAACATAATTCCTCAACAATAGCTGTAGTCGAGGAATAATAATGTGAACAGCACTATAAAGCTTGTCCGGAGTTACGGTGAGGCATTGGCGTCGGATGTTGCCTTTCAGCATCCCTAGAGATGTCGGTCGATCACGATACACTTGCGACTTCAGGTAACCCCAATGCCAATAATCGCACGGACTGAGGTCTGGGGAGCTGGGAGCCCAACCATGACGAAAGTGGCGGCTGAGCACACGATCATCACCAAACGACGCGCGCAAGAGATCTTTCACCCGTCTAGCAATATGGGGTGGAGCACCATCCTGCATAAACACCGTACGTTCCAGCAGGTGTTTATCAGCCGGGCTGGGGATGATGCGATTCTGTAACATGTCGGCGTACCTCTCACCCGCCACGGTAGCAGTTACTGACGTTTTGCTGTCCAGCGCCATCTGTCGGACATTTTGTGAACTTTGTTTTTTTTTTCTAATAAAACCCCGTGTCATTCCAAGCATGTGTGTCAGTTTTTATCTGTGTATCTACATTATTCCGTGGTTTATTAAGTTTTCAAATGTATACTTACTTTTTTCTCACCCGGTACACGACTGAACATAAATGCAGATACTAGCAAAGCCTGCATGTCATTCCAAGCATGTGTGTCAGTTTTTATCTGTGTATCTACATTATTCCGTGGTTTATTAAGTTTTCAAATTTATACTTACTTTTTTCTCACCCGGTACATGACTGAACATAAATGCAGATACTAGCAAAGCCTGCAGGTTGCGCTGTTGTATTTGAGCACCGTCGACACCTGTGTCTCAATATGTTGCAAGAATTGTTCTGTGTAGCTGGAGTGCATTATGTCGTAGCTAAGTGACCTGGAACGTAGAGAAATAGTTGGTGCTGGAATGGTGGGTGCTTCTATAACTACGGGAGCCCAAGTATTTGGTGTTTCTAGAGGCACCATAACGATGATTTATACTGCATACAGGAAAAGTGAAAAAACATCATCCGCTAAGTCACAACCTAGAGAAAAGTGTGTGTTGAGTGATCGTGACAAACGGTCATTGAAGGGGATTGTGAAGAAAAATATGAAGTCAACGGCTGAAACAGTCACTAAAGAATTAAATGTCGCACTCACTAACCCATTCAAAACTATAACAAAACGAAAGGAGCTCTATAAGCAGGGAACTGCAGGGAGAGCTTGAATTCAAAACCACCTACCTGTGATCCAAATACCCGTAACAGTAAAACAAATTTCCAGTGCCATAAAACTTGAACTTTGGAGCAATGGGGGAAAGCCATTTGGTCGGATGAGTCTTGTTTCACACTGTTTCCAACTCCTGGCCGAGTTTACGTCCCAGGAGCGAAACATTGCGACGATTCGGTGATGATTTTGGCAGCCATATCATGGTATTTCATAGGCACCACGGTTACGCTCCAAGGTCGCATTATTTCCAAGGACTGAGTGACTGTTTTAGCTGAGCAGGTCCATCCCATGGTGCAATACTTGTAGTATTTGCTCCCTAATGGCGATGCTGTGTTCCAAGACGAAAGGGGCCCGGTTCACACAGCTCGCATCGTCCAGGACCGATTTTGTGAAACAGAGGATGAAGTGTCGCATGTCCATTGGTCACCTCTATCACTAGGTCTCAATATTATTGGGCTGTTGTGGTTTGGAGAGCACGGTGCCTGATCGCTATCCACTTCGATAATCGTTACCTTAACTTGCCACTGTTATGCAGGAAAAACTGTGTAAGAGTCTCTTGAAAACCATTCAGGATCTGTATTTATCTGTTTCGAGGTGACTGGAAGATGTTTTGAATGCCAACAATCTTCCTACACCTTATTATCCATGATAATGTGTTGTGTTTTTGGTGTTTCCATATTTTTGTCCACCCCCTGCATGAACTGTGTTTTGAAGAATGTCTCTCGATTTTTATTAAGTTGTGTATTGTTTGTGTAAATTAATGAATTTGTTTGTGTTCAGGAAATTGGTGGAGACGAAGAAGAAGAAGGCCCAGAAGGCAGCGGACAAGCTGGCCCGCAGCTACACGAAGCTGCAGGAGAAAACCCGCAAGCAGGCTGAGAAGGAGCAGCAGCGCCTCGCCAAAGAGAGGAAGCGCATGCAAGAGAATGGCGTCCCCATCATGTCCAACATGCCACACAGGTTAGATCACCGCTGCAACTTCGTAAATCCCCCACTGCCTCATGCGACTGCCAACAATGGACACATTCCCATCTCACTGCTTTAGCTGTGCGGAGCCCCCACAGTGAGCACCAACAATTAAGATATTCCCACCTCACTGCTGTAGCTCTACAATGCTCCCATTGGCACAAGGAGTGCCAACAATCGAGACATCTCCGCCTCACTGCTAAACCCAATGGCCACAAGGGGTGCCAAGAGTGGAGACCTTCCCACTTCATTGCTATAGCTGCACAAAGCCCCCACTGTCACTGGGAGTGCCAACAACGGAGATATTAAACTTCCTGGCAGATTAAAACTGTGTGCCGGACCGAGACTCAAACTCGGGACCTCTGCCTTTCGCGGGCAAGTGCTCTATCATCTGAGCTACCCAAGCACGACTCACGCCCCGTCCTCGCAGCCTTACTTCCGCCATTACCTCGTCTCCTACTTTCCAAACTTCACAGAAGTTCTCCTGCGAACCTCGCAGAACTAGTACCCCTGGAAAAAGGATATTGCTGAGACATGGCTTTTCAATAGCCTGGGGGATGTTTCCAGAATGAAGTTTGGAATGTAGGAGACGAGGTACTGGCGGAGGTAAGGCTGTGGGGACGGGGTGTGAGTCGTGCTTGCGTAGCTCAGATGGTAGAGCACTTGCCCGCGAAAGGCAAAGGTCCCGAGTTCGAGTCTCGGTCCGGCACACAGTTTTAATCTGCCAGGAAGTTTCATCTCAGCGCACACTCCGCTGCAGAGTGAAAATCTCATAATGGAGATATTCCCACCTCACTCCTGTAGCTGCATCAAGCCTTCACCAGTACACGGAGTCCCAACAACTGAAACATCCCCACCCTGTCCAATACACCAACTCCTGACTACATTACGAACTTCCATCGCTCTAGTAGCTATCGTCACTTTACAGTTAATTAATTATGTACAATAGCAGGCAGCTGTCATTATAAAGTACTGACTGGTCTATGCTGCACAGGTAACACAACTTATGTCATTTGCATAAGGCACCATAGATTCATAGGTGCCACTATTTAGCTGATGTGGTACTTGTGGAGTGATAATGTACATCCATACTTCGCCAACTACAGTGAAGAACATAGCAGTGGGTACTTCCATTCTACCAGTTATTAAGGCTTCTTCCCATCCAATTCAAGTGCAGAGCACGGGGATAATGATTATTTAAAAGCCTCTGTATGTGCTGGAATTATTCTACTCCTGGGTTTCCCAAACTGTATTCTGTGGAACACTTGTGTTCCATGGGAAGCAAATAGGTGATCCTTGAAAAACTATTAATAACATGGCTTTCTTTCTGTGTTATTAGTTATGATGTAAAATTGAATCAATGAATGAATGAAACCAGTATTTTTTTCAATTTTTTAATATTATTAATTCTATTAACCTTCAAAATAAACAGGTTGTTCCATCAAACTACCAGTATTTTCGAAGTGTTCCGTTAGAGGAAAAGTTTGGGAATCCCTGCTCTAATCTTATCTTTGCAACCCCTACAAGTGTGATACGTAGGTGATTGTACTGTATTCCTAGATTCAGCACTTAAAGTTGGGTCTTGAAGCTTTGTAAGTAGATTTTCATGGCACGGTTTGCATCTATCTTCAAGCATCTGCCATTTCTGATGTTTGGCAACCCCATGACATACTCCTGTAGATCAAACAAACCTATAAAAATTTGTGCTGCACTTCTCTGTGTAGGCTCAATATCCCCTCTTAGTCTTGTTTGTCATGGGTCCCACACACTTGAGCTGTATTCTAGGATGGGTCACACAAGGGTCACATAAGAAGTCTCCCTTGTAGAATGATTGCATTTCCCTAGTATTCTATCAATGAACTGAAATCTGCCAGCCACTTTACCTGCAACTGAGCCTATGTGATCGTTGCATTTCATAACGCTACAAATTACTACACCCAGGTATTTATGTGCATTGACTGACTGCAATTAGGACTCGATATTTCAGTCATAGGATGCTAAATTTTTTCGTTTTGTGAAGAGTATAATTTTAAATTGCTGAATATTTATAACAAGTTTCCAGTCTTTGCACCACTTTGAAACAGTATCAAGAATCAGAGGAATAGTTGTGAGGGTTTTTCCAGACGATACTTCATCACAGACAACTGAATTGTCTGCTTCCCTGGGGCACCTCTGAAGTTAGTTCTACATCTGTCGATGGCTCTCCATCCTAGATAACTTGTTGCGTCCTCCCTACCAAAAAATTCTCAATCCAGTCACAAATTTCGCTTGATATTCCATAAAATCATCTGTCCGATAATATGTGTAGGTGTGGTCCTAGGGCAAATGCTTTTTGGTTTTGGAAAAGCCAGAAACACTGCATCTACCTGGCTGCCTTGATCCATGGCTTTCAGGATGTCACGTGAAGAAAGTGTGAGTTGAGTTTCACATGATCGATGTTTTCAGAATCCATGCTGGTTTGTGTGGTTGGTGCTAATTGGCTGGCGTGGTGAAGCATGCCCACCAAAACTTATAACCTCATTACTCATTATTTGTTAAATAAAACGTCAAATATCTATCTGTACAAGTGCAAGAGATCTCTCGTCATTGTATTCATTAGAAAACACTAGTGAAAATAATCTGACAGTAAAATTTAAAACATAAGAAAAATTATGAATAGTCTGAACCACTTCATGTATTGTCGTGTTGTTACTAACGAGTGAAGACACCAGATCAGCGTAATTTACGGAACTTTGCGATATTTTCCGACACGTTAAGACCCAGCTGTATCAGTACAAATGAGGCAAGTATCGTGGACGCGGTGGTAGTTCAGGAGGGATGTTATAACCATCTAAAGTAAAACCATCGTACCATTGTACAACACTTGCCATTAGAACTGCAACACCGTGAAGTCAGACTGGCATCGGTTGTACTAGATGTATGGATACACAAATGAGTAAGATTTCAGAGGAGTGACACAAAAGTAGGTGGGAGAAATACCATGTACAATCTGTATATCTGGAAACAATACTCGGATGGAATTTCATCCAGAAATCGCATTGAACTTTAGTTGTTTTGGGAGAAGATCATACTATACCTCTTGTCAGAAGGTCGTTTATGTACCAGCATGTGGTGGAATTCGTCAGTACCATTACCACGGCCTGTCGAGACTGCAGTTTGTGGTTCTGCGGTATTCCTACCCATGTTTGTTTGGATCCCACAACTGTCATGTGAATATGAAACGGAGCGAGGCGATGTAGCGGTTAGCACAATGACTCGAATTGGGAAGGACGATGGTTCAAATCCCTGCCTGGCCATCCAGATTTAAATTTCCCACGATTTCCCTAAATCGCTCCAGGCAAATGTTGAGATGGTTCCCTTGATAAGCCAATTTCCTGCTTCATCTTTTCCTGATCTGAACTTGGGCTTCATCACTAAGGATATCATTTTCGACGGTACATAAAACATTAATCACCCTTCTTATCTTTCCCAAAAATGCAATCTGTGGGATTAGCAAGTCTAAGCTCAGCCCCCTCCCCCCATGAACCATGGACCTTGCCGTTGGTGGGGAGGCTTGCGTGCCTCAGCGATACAGATGGCCGTACCGTAGGTGCAACCACAACGGAGGGGTATCTGTTGAGAGGCCAGACAAACGTGTGGTTCCTGAAGAGGGGCAGCAGCCTTTTCAGTAGTTGCAGGGGCAACAGTCTGGATGATTGACTGATCTGGCCTTGCAACACTAACCAAAACGGCCTTGCTGTGCTGGTACTGCGAACGGCTGAAAGCAAGGGGAAACTACAGCCTAAGTTTTCCCGAGGGCATGCAGCTTTACTGTATGGTTAAATGATGATGGCGTCCTCTTGGGTAAAATATTCCGGAGGTAAAATAGTCCCCCATTCGGATCTCCGGGCGGGGACTACTCAAGAGGAAGTCGTTATCAGGAGAATGAAAACTGGCATTCTGCGGATCGGAGCGTGGAATGTCAGATCCCTTAATCGGGCAGGTAGGTTAGAAAATTTAAAAAGGGAAATGGATAGGTTAAAGTTAGATATAGTGGGAATTAGTGACGTTCGGTGGCATGAGGAACAAGACTTTTGGTCAGGTGAATACAGGGTTATAAATACAAAATCAAATAGGGGTAATGCAGGATTAGGTTTAATAATGAATAAAAAAATAGGAGTGCGGGTAAGCTACTACAAACAGCATAGTTAACGCATTATTGTGGCTAAGATAGACACGAAGCCCACACCTACTACTGTAGTACAAGTTTATATGCCAACTAGCTCTGGAGATGATGAAGAAATTGATGAAATGTATGATGAGATAAAAGAAATTATTCACGTAGTGAAGGGAGACGAAAATTTAATAGTGATGGATGACTGGAATTCGAGAGTAGGAAAAGGGAGAGAAGGAAACATAGTAGGTGAATATGGATTGGGGGAAAGAAATGAAAGAGGAAGCCGTCTGGTAGACTTTTGCACAGAGCATAACTTAATCATAGCTAACACTTGGTTCAAGAATCATAAAAGAAGGTTGTACACATGGAAGAATCCTGGAAATACTAGAAGGTATCAGATAGATTATATAATGGTAAGACAGAGATTTAGGAACCAGGTATTAAATTGTAAGACATTTCCAGGGGCAGATGTGGACTCTGACCACAATCTATTGGTTATGAGCTGCAGATTGAAACTGAAGAAACTGCAAAAAGGTGGGAATTTAAGGAGATGGGACCAGGAAAAACTGATTAAACCAGAGGTTGTACAGAGTTTCAGGGAGAGCATAAGGGAACAATTGTCACAAATGGGGGAAAGAAATACAGTAGAAGAAGAATGGGTAGCTCTGACGGATGAAGTAGTGAAGGTAGCAGCGGATCAAATAGGTAAAAAGACGAGGGCTAGTAGAAATCCTTGGTTAACAGAAGAAATATTAAATTTAATAGATGAAAGGAGAAAATATAAAAATGCAGTAAATGAAGCAGGCAAAAAGAAATACAAACGTCTCAAAAATGAGATCGACAGGAAGTGCAAAATGGCTAAGCAGGGATGGATAGAGGACAAATGTAAGGATGTAGAGGCTTATCTCACTAGGGGTAAGATAGATACTGCCTACAGGAAAATTAAAGAGACCTTTGGAGAAAAGAGAACCACTTACATGAATTTCAAGAGCTCAGATGGAAACCCAGTTCTAAGCAAAGAAGGGAAAGCAGAAAGGTGGAAGGAGTATATAGAGGTTCTATACAAAGGCGACGTACTTGAGGACAATTTTATGGAAATAGAAGAGAATGTAGATGAAGACGAAATGGGAGATAGGATACTGCGTGAAGGGTTTGACAGAGCACTGAAAGACCTGAGTTGAAACAAGGCCCCGGGAGTAGACAACATTCCATTAGAACGACTGACGGCCTTGGGAGAGCCAGTCCTGACAAAACTCTACCACCTGGTGAGCAAGATGTATGAGACAGGCGAAATACAAGAAGAATATAATAATTCCAATCCCAAAGAAAGCAGGTGTTGACAGATGTGAAAATTACCGAACAATCAGTTTAATAAGTCACAGCTGCAAAATACTAACACGAATTCTTTACAGACGAATGGAAAAACTAGTAGAAGCCGACCTTGGGGAAGATCAGTTTGGATTCCGTAGAAATATTGGAACACGTGAGGCAATACTGACCTTACGACTTATCTTAGAAGAAAGATTAAGGAAAGGCAAACCTACATTTCTAGCATTTGTAGACTTGGAGAAAGCTTTTGACAACGTTGACTGGAATACTCTCTTTCAAATTCTGAAGGTGGCAGGGGTAAAATACAGGGAGCGAAAGGCTATTTACAATTTGTACAGAAACCAGATGGCTGTTATAAGAGTCGAGGGGCATGAAAGGGAAGCAGTGGTTGGGAAGGGAGTGAGACAGGGTTGTAGCCTATCCCCGATATTATTCAATCTGTATACTGAGCAAGCAAGAAAGTAAACAAAAGAAAAATTCGGAGTAGGTATTAAAATCCATGGAGAAGAAATAAAAACTTTGAGGTTCGCCGATGACATTGTGATTCTGTCAGATACAGCAAAGGACTTGGAAGAGCAGTTGAACGGACTGAACAGTGTCTTGAAAGGAGGATATAAGATGAACATCAACAAAAGCAAAACGAGGATAATGGAATGTAGTCGAATTAGGTCGCGTGATGCTGAGGGAATTAGATTAGGAAATGAGACACTTAAAGTAGTAAAGGAGTTTTGCTATTTGCGGAGCAAAATAACTGATGATGGTCGAAGTAGAGAGGATATAAAATGTAGACTGGCAATGACAAGGAAAGCGTTTCTGAAGAAGAGAAAGTTGTTAACATCGAGTATTGATTTAGGTGTCAGGAAGTCGTTTTTGAAAGTATTTGTATGGAGTGTGGCCATGTATGAAAGTGAAACATGGACGATAAATAGTTTGGACAAGAAGAGAATAGAAGCTTTTGAAATGTGGTGCTACAGAAGAATGCCGGAGATTAGATGGGTAGATCACATAACTAATGAGGAGGTATTGAATAGAATTGGGGAGAAGAGGAGTTTGTGGCACAACTTGACAATAAGAAGGGACCGGTTGGTAGGACATGTTCTGAGGCATCAAGGGATCACAAATTTAGCATTGGAGGGCAGTGTGG
Organism: Schistocerca nitens; assembly: GCF_023898315.1. Lineage (NCBI taxonomy): Eukaryota > Metazoa > Arthropoda > Insecta > Orthoptera > Acrididae > Schistocerca > Schistocerca nitens. The sequence goes on along the minus strand of NC_064615.1, from coordinate 223,457,944 downwards.
AGGGTAAAAATCGTAGAGGGAGACCAAGAGATGAATACACTAAGCAGATTCAGAAGGATGTAGGTTGCAGTAAGTACTGGAAGCTGAAAAAGCTTGCACAGGGTAGAGTAGCATGGCGAGCTGCATCAAACCAGTCTCAGGACTGAAGACCACAACAACAACAAGAAGCTCAGCCCCATGTGGGTTCGCAATGGCCCAACATGACTATCCCACAGACGATAGTTATCGCGTCCCTTCTGCTGTACAAAATCATAGTCACGTATCTTGAATCAGGAACTGGGCGTCTTTGTAGCAAGACAAGAATAAAAACAAAACAGTGCGATGACGTCTGGTGCGACACACTGTCAGTGTGGAGATCAGTAAAAGTTAATACCCCTCCAGCAAAGACGATGAAAGAACATACATGCTTCAAAAAAAGTTTTGCATCAACCCATTTCCCAGACCTCCTGAAGATAGACATTGATTGTGGATAGTGTATCACAGGCACAGTCTCTTTGACTGTTCAGAGATGCCACTAAACCCTCCCAAAGATGTAAACAACCATGCATGAGCAGCGCCTATTAGACGGAGGGGGTCCGACAGCCGATCAGTTCTAGTCATTCCACCAGGAAGGAGGTACGGCTCGTGTTGTCTATAGTTTAACCGTGCCTAGACGGTCAATTCCGCGGTTCGATCGCGTCCGCCTTGTTGCTTTGTGCCAGGAAGGGCTCTCAACAAGGAAAGTGTCCAGGCGTCTCGGAGTGAACCAAATCGATGTTATTCGGACATGGAGGAAATACAGAGAGACAGGAACTGTCGATGACATGCCTCCCTCAGGCCGCCCAAGAGCTACTACTGCAGTGGACGACCGCTACCTATGGATTATGGCTCGGAGAAACCCTGACAGCAACGCCACCATGTTGAATAACGCTTTTTGTGCAGCCACAGGACGTCGTGTTATGACTCAAACTGTGACAAAAGGTTGCATGATGCGCAACTTCACTCCCGACGTCTATGGCGAGGTCCATCTTTGCAGCCACGACACCATGCAGCACGGTACAGATGGGCCCAACAACATGCCGAATGGACCGCTCAGGATTAGCATCACGTTTTCTTCACCGATGAGTGTCGCCTTTGCCTTCAACCAGAAAATCGTCGGAGACGTGTTTGGGAGCAACCCGATCAGGTTGAACGCCTTAGACACACTGTCCAAAGGGTGCAGCAAGGTGGAGGTTCCCTGCTGTTTTGGGGTGGTGTCGGGACGACGTACGCCGCTGGTGTTCATGGAAGGCGCCGTAACAGCTGCACGATAAGTGAATGTCATCCTCCTATCGATAGTGCAACCATATCGGCAGCATATTGGCGAGGTATTCGTCTTCATGGACGATAATTCGTGCTCCCATCGTGCACATCTTCTGAAAGACTTCCTTCAGGATGACTACCAGCATGGTCTCCAGGAATGAGCCCTATCGAACATGCCTGGGGTACAGAATGAGAGCCGGCCGAAGTGGCCGTGCGGTTAAAGGCGCTGCAGTCTGGAACCGCAAGACCGCTACGGTCGCAGGTTCGAATCCTGCCTCGGGCATGGATGTTTGTGATGTCCTTAGGTTAGTTAGGTTTAACTAGTTCTAAGTTCTAGGGGACTAATGACCTCAGCAGTTGAGTCCCATAGTGCTCAGAGCCATTTGAACCATTTTTGAACAGAATGAGATTTTCACTCTGCAGCGGAGTGTGCGCTGATGTGAAACTTCCTAGCAGATTAAAACTGTGTGCCGGACGGAGACTCGAATTCGGGACCTTTGCCTTTCGCGGGCAAGTGCTCTACCAACTGAGCTACCCAAGCACGACTCACGCCCCGTCCTCACACCTTTACTTCTTCCAGTATCTCGTCTCCTACCTTCCAAACGGACGGGGCGTGAGTCGTGCTTGGGTTGCTCAGTTGGTAGAGCACTTGCCCGCGAAAGGCAAAGGTCCCGAGTTCGAGTCTCGGTCCGGCACACAGTTTTAATCTGCCAGGAAGTTTCATGCCTGGGATAGATTGAAAAGGGCTGTTTATGTACGACTTGACCCACCAACAACTCTGGTCGTCTACGCCGAACCGCCGTTGAGAAGTGGGCAAATCTGGACCAACAGTGCCTTGATGAGCTTTTGGATATTATGCCACGCCGATTACAGGCATGCATCAATGCAAGAGGACGCGCTACTGGGTATTAGAGGTACCTGTGTGTACAGCAATCTGGAAGACCATCTCTGAACGTCTCGCTGTATGGTGGGACAACATGGAATGTGTGGTTTTCATGAGCAATAAAAAGGGCTGAAATGATGTTTATGTTGATCTCTATTCCAGTTTTCTGTACAGGTTCCGGAACTCTCGGAACCAAGGTGACGCAAAACTTTTTTTTTATGTGTGTATGTCTACGTTTAGAGCTATTGTTTATATGACACTGTGTAGCACCCTGGGTGTGTTGTTCAGAGCGCGCTATCTCGTGGTTTCAGGCCGTCGACGGTGCTGGAGGTGCTGAAGGGTCTGAGGAGGGGCCGTAGCAACAGCCTGAAACAGCCGACGGCGCCGCCGGTCAATCCGACGTTCTCGGACCTGGTGTCGGGCGGGGGCGGCGGCGACATCTCCGGCGGCAGTATCGGCAGCGGGGGCGGCCGCAACGGGCTGCGGCGCAAGGCAGGCTTCAAAGGCACCTCGGGCGGCACCCGCGGAGTCGCTCATCTGGTGCGCCAGAGGGCCAAGAGCACCACCGCCCTAAGCGCTGCGGCGCCGCAGCCGCCCAACGACGACTTCAAGATCCGGGAGGTCAGCACGCTCGCACAGCACAGCGTAGTGCGAACGCGAATCTGATGTGACATCCAAAACACCTCTGTGCGTAGCAAAGTAAAGCTTTCGTCAAAGCGACGATTGGCACGATCCTGTTTGATGTCGTATGCCTCTTTCATCCTCCAACGAGTAGGCAGAGCTGAAAAGATGTAACATATCCAATATACAGGATGAAAATTAATTACACTGACAGACTCTGGGAGGCGACACAGCGAACCACAACAAACATTTTCTCTAAGAAATTACGGACATTGGCTTCAAGTGGGCGTTGATGTACTGACTTGGCAGAAAATCCTAAGAAATTCTGGTCTTATGTCAAAGCGGTAGGTGGATCAAAATAAAATGTCCAGACACTCTGTGACCAAAATGACTACTGAAACAGAGGATGACAGACTAAAGGCCGAAATACTAAATGTCTTTTACGAAAGCTGTTTCACTGAGGAAGACTGCACTGTAGTTCCTTCTCTAGATTGTCGCACAGCTGACAAAATGGTAGATATCGAAATAGTCGACAGAGGTATAGAGAAACAATTAAAATCGCTCAAAAGAGGAAAGGCCGCTGGACCTGATGGGATACCAGTTCTATTTTACACAGAGTACGCGAAGGAACTTGCCCCCCTTCTTGCAGCGGTGTACCGTAGGTCTCTAGAAGAGCGTAGCGTTCCAAAGGATTGGAAAAGGATACAGGTCATCCCCGTTTTCAAGAAGGGACGTCGAACAGATGTGCAGAACTATAGACCTATATCTCTAACGTCGATCAGTTGTAGAATTTTCGAACACGTATTATGTTCAAGTATAATGACTTTCCTGGAGACTAGAAATCTACTCTGTAGGAATCAGCATGGGTTTCGAAAAAGACGGTCGTGTGAAACCCAGCTCGCGCTATTCGTCCACGAAACACGGGTTCACAGGTAGATGCCGTGTTTCTTGACTTCCGCAAGGCGTTCGATACAGTTCGCCACAGTCGTTTAATGAACAAAGTAAGAGCATATGGACTATCAGACCAATTGTGTGATTGGATTGAGGAGTTCCTAGATAACAGAACGCAGCATGTCAATGGAGAGAAGTCTTCCGAAGTAAGAGTGATTTCAGATGTGCCACAGGGGAGTGTCATGGGACCGTTGTTGTTCACAATTTATACGTAAATGACCTGGTGGGTGACATCGGAAGTTCAGTGAGGCTTTTTGCAGATGATGCTGTGGTATATCGAGAGGTTGTAACAATGGAAAGTTGTACTGAAATGCAGGAGGATCTGCAGCGAATTGACGCATGGTGCAGGGAATGGCAATTGAATCTCAATGTAGACAAGTGTAATGTGCTGCGAATACATAGAAAGATAGATCCCTTATCATTTAGCTACAAAATAGCAGGTCAGCAACTGGAAGCAGTTAATTCCATAAATTATCTGGGAGTACGCATTAGGAGTGATTTAAAATGGAATGATCATATAAAGTTGATCGTCGGTAAAGCAGATGCCAGACTGAGATTCATTGGAAGAATCCTAAGGAAATGCAATCCGAAAACAAAGGAAGTAGGTTACAGTACGCTTGTTCGCCCACTGCTTGAATACTGCTCAGCGGTGTGGGATCCGTATCAGATAGGGTTGATAGAAGAGATAGAGAAGATCCAACGGAGAGCAGCACGCTTCGTTACAGGATCATTTAGTAATCACGAAAGCGTTACGGAGATGATAGAGAAACTCCAGTGGAAGACTCTGCAGGAGAGACGCTCAGTAGCTCGGTACGGGCTTTTGTTAAAATTTCGAGAACATACACTCCTGGAAATTGAAATAAGAACACCGTGAATTCATTGTCCCAGGAAGGGGAAACTTTATTGACACACTCCTGGGGTCAGATACATCACATGATCACACTGACAGAACCACAGGCACATAGACACAGGCAACAGAGCATGCACAATGTCGGCACTAGTACAGTGTATATCCACCTTTCGCAGCAATGCAGGCTGCTATTCTCCCATGGAGACGATCGTAGAGATGCTGGATGTAGTCCTGTGGAACGGCTTGCCATGCCATTTCCACCTGGCGCCTCAGCTGGACCAGCGTTCGTGCTGGACGTGCAGACCGCGTGAGACGACGCTTCATCCAGTCCCAAACATGCTCAATGGGGGACAGATCCGGAGATCTTGCTGGCCAGGGTAGTTGACTTACACCTTCTAGAGCACGTTGGGTGGCACGGGATACATGCGGACGTGCATTGTTCTGTTGGAACAGCAAGTTCCCTTGCCGGTCTAGGAATGGTAGAACGATGGGTTCGATGACGGTTTGGATGTACTGTGCACTATTCAGTGTCCCCTCGACGATCACCAGTGGTGTACGGCCAGTGTAGGAGATCGCTCCCCACACCATGATGCCGGGTGTTGGCCCTGTGTGCCTCGGTCGTATGCAGTCCTGATTGTGGCGCTCACCTGCACGGCGCCAAACACGCATACGACCAGCATTGCCACCAAGGCAGAAGCGACTCTCATCGCTGAAGACGACATGTCTCCATTCGTCCCTCCATTCACGCCTGTCGCGACACCACTGGAGGCGGGCTGCACGATGTTGGGGCGTGAGCGGAAGACGGCCTAACGGTGTGCGGGACCGTAGCCCAGCTTCATGGAGACGGTTGCGAATGGTCCTCGCCGATACCCCAGGAGCAACAGTGTCCCTAATTTGCTGGGAAATGGCGGTGCGGTCCCCTACGGCACTGCGTAGGATCCTACGGTCTTGGCGTGCATCCGTGCGTCGCTGCGGTCCGGTCCCAGGTCGACGGGCACGTGCACCTTCCGCCGACCACTGGCGACAACATCGATGTACTGTGGAGACCTCACGCCCCACGTGTTGAGGAATTCGGCGGTACGTCCACCCGGCCTCCCGCATGCCCACTATACGCCCTCGCTCAAAGTCCGTCATCTGCACATACGGTTCACGTCCACGCTGTCGCGGCATGCTACCAGTGTTAAAGACGGCGATGGAGCTCCGTATGCCACGGCAAACTGGCTGACACTGACGGCGGCGGTGCACAAATGCTGCGCAGCTAGCGCCATTCGACGGCCAACACCGCGGTTCCTGGTGTGTCCGCTGTGCCGTACGTGTGATCATTGCTTGTACAGCCCTCTCGCAGTGTCCGGAGCAAGTATGGTGTGTCTGACACACCGGTGTCAATGTGTTCTTTTTTCCATTTCCAGGAGTGTACCTTCACCGAAGAGTCCAGCAGTATATTGCTCCCTCCTACGTATATCTCGCGAAGAGACCATGAGGATAAAATCAGAGAGATTAGAGCCCACACAGAAGCATACAGACAATCCTTCTTTCTACGAGACTGGAAGAAGGGAGAACCGATAGAGGTACTCAGGGTACCCTCCGCCACACACCGCCAGGTGGCTTGCGGAGTACGGATGTAGATGTAGATGTAGATGTAGATGTAAATCAAAGGGAAAAATTGAAAATGTATGCTGGACCAAGATTCGAACCTGGATCGTCTGCTTAGCAGGCCGTTGCTCTGACCACATTTTTGTGTGTGTGTTTTTTTTTTTTTTTTTTTAATCTCATTTTGTTCGCTTTTGTCCGTTGCATCCGCTCGAGGCGGACGTCGTAAGACATCCGTTTAAGTTCGTTGTTGATCGATTAACTCAGTTTTTTTATTACAGAGGGCGGCTAACCCTCTCACCGAACACGCTGAGCTACCGTGCCGGCAAAAACCACTGAGCCATCATTGTAGCCGCACGGACCACCCTCAGACGCCTCCAGTCAGACCCAAATTCTCAACTTATCCACACACTACGAATGTAGTGCCCGATGCCCAAAGTTGGGAATTTGGGTCTGCTAGGAGGGGTGCTCGTGTAGTCCATGCAGCTGCAATGACCACTGCATCCGAATGGCTTAGTGGTCAGAGCAACAACCTAGTAAGTAGGAGATTCGGGTTCGAACCACAGTCTGGCACAAATTTTCAAATTTTACCATTGATTTACATCAACGCCCACTCGCAGCCAACGTCTGTAGTTCATTTGTTACTTAATTGACCACTGTATCTGGATGGCTAGGTGGTCAGAGCAACTGCCTAGTAAGCAGGAGAACTGTGTTCGAACCTCAGTCTTACAAAAATTTTCAACTTTTTCCATTGATTCACCTCAACGCCCACTCTCAGCCAACGTCTGTAGTTCATTTGTTACTTAATTTATAGTGACTGCTGGATCGAAGTGGTGTCTGTTCTTTCACACATGTACAAAAGAAAAAATGGTTCAAATGGCTCTAAGCACTATGGGACTCAACATCTGAGGTCATCAGTCCCGTAGACCTAGAACTACTTAAACGTAACTAACATAAGGACAACACACACACCCATGCCCAAGGCAGGATTCGAACCTGCGACCATAGCAGCAGTGCGGTTCCGGACAGAAGCGTCTGGAACCGCTCGATCACAGCGGCCGGCCCAAATGGAACAGACTATATATATATATATATATATATATATATATATATATATATATAAAGGCGAAGACTGCCAATGATGTCTTCAACGCAAATGCACACCAGGTTCGAAATCTTACGGGCATCGGAGAAATGTCCCTAGTAATGAGGATAATGGGCAAGGGCACCACGTTTGTACTGTGTGGATAAGTTGGAAATTTGGGTCTGCGGGAGACGTGTTAGGGGAGTACGTGCAGCTGTAATGACCAGTGGCCGGATGACTTAATGACCTGAGCAACTGCCTAGTAAGCAGGAGACCCGGGTTCGAATCCCAGTCCGGTAGAAATTTTCAACTTTTCCCGTTGATTTACATCAATGCCGCCTCGCAGCCAATGTCTGTAATTCATTTGTGTCATAATTCATTGTTGCTGCTGGATCAAAAATGGTGTCTCTTCTTTCGGACATACATTTTTATCCAATGTCATAATTGCCTTTGAGAAGTTTTAATCCAGTAGAGTGTGATAAAGGCTCTCAGCACTCGTGCAACTGCGCATAACATGGGAAGGAATCAGACGAATGTAAGAAACGTCCTTTTTGAGTAATGGTTCATCCATTTCAATTACAGCATGTGCACAACCTAGAACTAGATGATCATTCACTCAGAGCACAGTTTTCGTAGTGGTATCTAGAACAGTATCAAATGCGTCCTGTATTTCCATCCTTCGTGCTGTTTACAGATAAAGCAACATTCGGGCGTTATGGAGTCTTCAACATGCACATTTGGTATGTTTTGAGCGAGGTTAATCCACAGGCCACATTTACTCGCGCTCATCACTTGCGATTCTGCGTGAATGTGTGCAGTTGTTGTTGGTGACCGTTTAATTGGGCCATATCTCCTTCCTAGACCATTAAAAAACAGGTATTATTACTATTTCCTGGCCATACCATTGCCAGAGTTGTCGGGTGACGTGCCACTCGCTAAGAGACAGTGCATGTGGTTCCAGCATGACGGGGCGCCGGCATTTTTCAGTCATCCTGTCCGTCGATTCTTGAACCGACGATTTCCAGAAAAGTGAACTGGCATAGGTGGTCCTGTACGATGGCCTACTCAATTCCCTGATTTACCCCTCTGGACATTTTTGGGTGAGGGGAAAGGTGCAACTTTATTTAAGAAAAGCCTGTTGAATCAGAAGAGATTCTGTTTGCTTGAATAGTATCAGCAGCAGTAGTAGGAATTAAGAACATTCCTGCAGTCTTTGACCATGTTAGACAAAACATGACCCATCGGTGTAACCTCTCTTTACAAGGCCAGTGCTTTTGAACCTCTGCTGTAACTGAAGTAATTGTGTTGTGTCTTAGTAACAAAGAATTGAAACTTGTTTGCGTTACTTTTTGTCCTCACACAAAAACACATTAGAGAAGGTGTATTCATTGTCTCATGCAACCTCCCAGGGTTTCTTAGTTTAATTTTGATTCGAAAAACTCTCTACCAATTTAAAAAATCCTTACAGAAAAATCTGGCATTAGAGAAAAATGTTTGTTTGGTGTGCAATCTCCCATATTTTGTGGGTTTAAATAACTTTCACGCTGTATAATCAAAAATATCTGGGCGTTTTACACAGCGTCATCTATTACTTTCTCATACCATTCAGGTGTACAAAGAAACTTCATTAAGTTTCAGAACGAGCTGTTCATTATTAAAAGCACACTGGGTTACAGGATTCACACGATTCCGCTGAATATATAACAAAAGCAGCGATTTATTTTCACCTGCCAATAACTTTTCTTTTTTTTCCAGAGAAGCATCAACAGTCGCGAATTTTGAGTACAATTAACATTCTCTGCTTGACACGTTAAAATTTGTTTCTGTTGCTAAAAAACAGCTAAGTCACTTTACTAACATGCTTTGCAGTTTTAGCCCCCACAAAATTCTAAGGCAATGGTGTAGTATACGAGGAACTGAGGACAAATCACATCAAAAGGTTACGAGAAAGTACATTCTCGTTACAAAAATAAACACGTATTTTTCTGCATTTACGCTGCTGCAAAACTACAATGATTTTCATTTCACCAGCTATCGATAACATTTAAAAAATCATATTATTCCACTGAAAAATTTATCACAGGTGATAAATCAGTTTTGCAAGTTAACCCTGTGGCAAAGTACTCTCATCGTTGCGTGCTATCATTTGATAAAAATTCGGTTCGATATCTTGAGCTGTTGGAAGAAGCAATGGATGTTATGAATATTTCATTCTCGCTGTATCATTAGTGTGTGCGAGTGAACCTGCTATGTGGAATCCATTTTCTCGAGATTGCAGACAGTTTAAAGAAGAATTCAGTGTGTTGGCTGCATTTCATATGCAGTGATGTATACCTAATATACATAAAATACACAAAAATTCTAGAATATTGCTCACGTATGCGAGACCTGTACCAAATAAGAGGGCTATTCGGAAAGTAAGGTCCGATAGGACCCAAAATGGTACCGCAGCGAAAATCCGATAAAGTTTTGCATAGATGTGTTTGGTAATGCCTCCTAGTATGCCCATTGATCGCGTCACATTGCTCTTTCCAGTTCTGAGTGCACAGTGAGCACGAAAACATGCCTAGAAAGCAGTCTCTCGCGCCAAGTATGACGGCCCGGTGAGAGATTTCGCCTGATGTCATGCAGTCCACATAACACAATTGTTAAGCGTTTCGTTTTTCATGACAATTCTCGGCTGCTCTTTGCAGGGGCAATGCAGATTCTCCTGCAGTGTTTTCTGTGGGAAGTGTTTGACCACCCACAATGCATCCCTTAATTGGCTCCCCCTTAGTTTCATCTCTGCTCCTATGCATCGCTGTCTGTGGAGACAACATTTTGGCACAGCTGTAGCTGTAGACTAGCGTAGAAAATTCGCGGAGCGATCAGGTGGCTGCCTTCTATTATGAGGGTATTAGAAGATTGGTACAACGCTACGATCTATATCAAAGTCGGAGCGGCGACTATGTAGAGAAGTAGCTGGAAGGTACAGCTAACTGTTGCAAATAAAACATTTTTTTATTTTCGCTGTGGTTTCCATTTCTCGAACGATCGGACCTTACTTTCCGAATAGCCCTCGTAGGACTAACAGCAGGTATTGAACGTATACAGAGAAGAGCAGCGCGAATGGTTACATGTTTGTTTGGTCCGTGGGAGAGAGCCACAGACATACTGAAGGAACTAAAATGGAAGACTCTTGAAGATAGAGGCCGGCCGCGGTGGTCTCGCGGTTCTAGGCGCGCAGTCCGGAACCGTGCGACTGCTACGGTCGCAGGTTCGAATCCTGCCTCGGGCGTGGATGTGTGTGATGTCCTTAGGTTAGTTAGGTTTAAGTAGTTCTAAGTTCTAGGGGACTGATGACCACAGCAGTTGAGTCCCATAGTGCTCAGAGCCATTTGAACCATTTTTGAAGATAGATGTAAACTATCCCGATAAAGTCTATTAACAAAGTTTCAGGAACTGACTTTCAATGGTAATTCTAGGAATACACTAAAATCCCTACCGTGTAGCTCACATACGGAACGTGAGGCTACGATTAGATTAATTATTGCACGCACAGAGGCATTCAATCATTCTTCGCGCACTCCATACGAGAATGGAACGGGAAGAAACCCTAATAACTGGTACGATGTGACGTACCCTCTGCCATGCACCTCATGGTGGTTGGAAGACTATAGCTGTAGATGTAGATGTAGACATAAACCCATATCCTGTCCTATCTTTGAATCCCATGCAGTCCATCGATTAAATGCGAAATATCATAATAACTATGATCTTTATCAGAATGATAAGCACTTCACCGTGAAGCTGACAAACGAAGCTGCGAAACTCGAAATTTTTTTTTCTGTAACATCATGTGAGGAAGACTGCAGATCAGCCGCAGTGTACGCCACACACCACTTGCTGTGGCCCTGTTGCACCTCGGCTAGTGGTCTGCCTAGCATTCGCCATGTACACCCACAGGCGCAAATAACTGCGCTGGACTGCGCGACGAGTCGGCGCGCACAGCACCAACCTTCTTTATGCTCCCACGCTATTGCTTCTCCCCCCCCCCCCCCCCAAGAACCATGGACCTTGCCGTTGGTGGGGAGGCTTGCGTGCCTCAGCGATACAGATAGCCGTACCGTAGGTGCAACCAAAACGGAGGGGTATCTGTTGAGAGGCCAGACAAACGTGTGGTTCCTGAAGAGGGGCAGCAGCCTTTTCAGTGGTTGCAGGGGCAACAGTCTGGATGATTGACTGATCTGGCCTTGTAACACTAACCAAAACGGCCTTGCTGTGCTGGTACTGCGAACGGCTGAAAGCAAGGGGAAACTACGGCCGTAATTTTTCCCGAGGGCATGCAGATTTACTGTATGATTAAAGGATGATGGCGTCCTCTTGGGCTTTTGACAATGTTGACTGGAATACTCTCTTTCAAATTCTGAAGGTGGCAGGGGTAAAATACAGGGAGCGAAAAGCTATTTACAATTTGTACAGAAACCAGTTGGCAGTTATAAGAGTCGAGGGACATGAAAGGGAAGCAGTGGTTGGGAAGGGAGTGAGACAGGGTTGTAGCCTCTCCCCGATGTTATTCAATCTCTATATTGAGCAAGCAGTGAAGGAATCAAAAGAAAAATTCGGAGTAGGTATTAAAATCCATGGAGAAGAAATAAAAACTTTGAGGTTCGCCGATGACATTGTAATTCTGTCAGAGACAGCAAAGGACTTGGAAGAGCAGTTGAACGGAATGGACAGTGTCATGAAAGGAGGATATAAGATGAACGTCAACAAAAGCAAAACGAGGATAATGGAATGTAGTCGAATTAAATCGGGTGATGCTGAGGGAATTAGATTAGGAAATGAGACACTTAAAGTAGTAAAGGAGTTTTGCTATTTGGGGAGAAAAATAACTGATGATGGTCGAAGTAGAGAGGATATAAAATGTAGACTGGCAATGGCAAGGAAAGCGTCTCTGAAGAAGAGAAATTTGTTAACATCGAGTATAGATTTAAGTGTCAGGAAGTCGTTTCTGAAAGTATTTGTATGGAGCGTAGCCATGTATGGAAGTGAAACATGGACGTTAACTAGTTTGGACAAGAAGAGAATAGAAGCTTTCGAAATGTGGTGCTACAGAAGAATGCTGAAGATTAGATGGGTACATCATATAACTAATGAGGAGGTATTGAATAGGATTGGGGAGAAGAGAAGTTTGTGGCACAACTTAACTAGAAGAAGGGATAGGTTGGTAGGACATGTTCTGAGGCATGAAGGGATCACCAATTTAGTATTGGAGGGCAGTGTGGAGGGTAAAAAACGTAGAGGGAGACCAAGAGATGAATACGCTAAACAGATTCAGAAGGATGTAGGTTGCAGTAGGTACTGGGAGATGAAGAAGCTTGCACAGGATAGAGTAGCACGGAGAGCTGCATCGAACCAGTCTCAGGACTGAAGACCACAACAACAACAACTATTGCTTCTCTACAGACCACACAATACTCCCAGCCTCCTTTTAAGCTGGCAGATCCTCCGCTCGTGATCTCTAATGGTCAATTTCACAAAACATACGGGTGTCCCGTTACTTTTGACACAATTTCGTAGCCAAGCCTCTACGCTATTACTGTTCCCTGGCATGGGCACAAGGGCTAGTTTCCTTCTGAAGGACGAAGGGGAGTTTTCGTTCGGCCTGAAGTGATGGACCAAAATTTCCAAAATCCTCTTAAGGGGGTGTCATTCAGAGCCAACCAGGCTGATCTCAGAGGCAAGTAATTTCCCAATGACGGTCAGTGTTATCCAACACCCATGACAAACTTCTGAGAGGCTGTGCAGGACGCAGCACCTTACAGCAACGCAATAACCAGAAGCAGAAAATGGAAAATGAAAATGCCCATACTTCGCTTCTGATTCCGATTGGCCGGAAGGACAAATATGAAAATACACTCTAAGCCAAAAAAAAAAGAAAACTATACACCACGACGAAATTAGAAGGAAACTTCCGAATGGGACGACAATCGGTAGGTGTGATGTACATGTACAGACATATGATGACAATTTCAGAAAATGTGGAAGATTTATTCAAGAGAAAGAGCTTCACAAATTGAGCAAATTAGTAAAGCGTTGTTGGGGGGCTCTGCCTATAGTGCACCAAGCGTTCTCAATCGGGGAGAGATCCGGGGACTTTGCTGGACAAGATAGGGTTTGGTATGCACCAAGACAAGCAACAGAAACTCTCGCTGTGTGCGGGCAGGCATTATCTTGCTGAAATGTCAACCGAGGGTGGCTTGTCATGAAGGGCAACAAAACAGGGCGTAGAATATCGCTGTGCTGTAAGGGTGCCACGGATGTCAACCAAAGGCGTCTTGCTATGAAAAAAAAAATGCACCCCAGCCCGTCACTCATGGATGTCCAGCCGTATGGCGGGCGACAGTCTGGTTGGTATCCCAATACTGTCCGGGGCATCTCCAGACACGTCTTCGCTGGTCATCGTGACACACTTCAAAGTGGGACTCACTGCTGAAGACAATTCTACGACAATTCCAGACCAAAGATGTGTCTACGATATTATAGTGCTTGCATTAATCCGAATTACGATGTGAAGTTCCTTCAGATATGGTCTGCAGTGACTATACGCATTATGAAATACACTGAAATTTATTTGGAGTTCCGAATACGGACTACCATCAGCTGTATAGGCCCTTCGGATATACAGGGTGGTCCATTGATAGTGACCGGTCCAAATATCTCACGAAATAAGCATCAAACGAAAAATCTACAAAGAACGAAACTCGTCTAGCTTCAAGGGGGAAACCAGATGGCGCTATGGTTGGCCCGCTAGATGGCGCTGCCATAGGTCTTACTGATATCAACTGCGTTTTTTTCAATAGGAACCCCCATTTTTATTACATATTCATGTAGTACGTAAAGAAATATGAATTTTTTAGTTGACCACTTTTTTCGCTATGTGATAGATGGCGCTGTAATAGTCACAAACGTATAAGTACGTTGTATCACGTAACATTTAGTCAGTGCGGACGGTATTTGCTTTGTGATACATTACCCGTGTTAAAATGGACCGTTTACCAATTGCGGGAAAGGTCGATATCGTGTTGATGTATGGCTATTGTGATCAAAATGCCCAACGGGCGTGTGCTATGTATGCTGCTCGGTATCCTGGACGACATCATCCAAGTGTCCGGACCGTTCGCCGGACAGTTACGTTATTTAAGGAAACAAGAAGAGTTCAGACACATGTGAAACGTCAACCACGACCTGCAACAAATGATGATGCCCAAGTAAGTGTTTTAGCTGCTGTCGCGGCTAATCCACACATCAGTAGCAGACAAATTGCGCGAGAATCGGGAATCTCAAAAACGTCAGTGTTGAGAATGCTACATCAACATCGATTGCACCAGTACCATATTTCTATGCACCAGGAGTTGCATGGCCACGACTTTGAACGTCGTGTACAGTCCTGCCACTGAGCACAAGAGAAATTACGGGACGATGACAGATTTTTTGCACGCGTGTAATTTAGCGACGAAGCGTTATTCACCAACAGCGGTATCGTAAACCGGCATAATATGCACTATTGGGCAACAGAAAATCCACGATGGCTGCGACAAGTGGAACATCAGCGACCTTGGCGGGTTAATGTATGGTGCGACATTATGGGAGGAAGGATAATTGCCCCCAATTTTATCGATGGCAGTCTGAATGGTGCAATGTGTGCTGTTTTCCTACATAATGTTCTCCCGATGTTACTACAAGATGCTTCACTGCATGACAGAATGGCGGTGTACTTCCAACATGATGGATGTCCGGCACATAGCTCTCGTGCGGTTGAAGCGGTATTGAATATCATATTTCATGACAGGTGGATTGGTCGTCGAAGCACGTTCACCGGATCTGACGTCCCCGGATTTTTTTCTGTGGGGAAAGTTGAAGGATATTTGCTATCGTGGTCCACCGACAACACCTGACAACATGCGTCAGCGCATTGTCAATGCATGTGCGAACATTACGGAAGGCGAACTACTTTCTGTTGAGAGGAATGTCGTTACACGTATTGCCAAATGCATTGAGGTTGACGGACATCATTTTGAGCATTTACTGCATTGATTTGGTATTTACAGGTAATCACGCTGTAACAGCATGCGTTCTCAGAAATGATAAGTTCACAAAGGTACATGTATCACATTGGGACAACCGAAATAAAATGTTCAAACGTACCTACGTTCTGCATTTCAATTTAAAAAACCTACCTGTTACCGATTGTTCGTCTAAAATAGTGAGCCATATGTTTGTGACTATTACAGAGCCATCTATCACAAAGCGAAAAAGTGGTCCAACTAAAACATTCATATTTCTTTACGTACTACACGAATATGTAATAAAAAATGGGGGTTCCTATTAAAAAAACGCAGTTGATATCCGTTTGACCTATGGCAGCGCCATCTAGCGGGCCAACCACAGTGCCATCTGCTTTCGCCCTTCAAGCTAGACCAGTTTCGTTCTTTGTAGCTTTTTCGTTTGACGCTTATTTCGTGAGATATTTGGGCCGGTCACGATCAATGGACCACACTGTATATGCATATCTGAAGGAACTTTACATCGTAATTCGAATTAGTACAGGCACTGCAATATCGTATTTATCTGCCGACTCCGAGCGAGCGATTTTCAAGTAAAATGTCTCCCCTGTACGGGAACATACATAATGGATGTACGAATACAGGCTGTAGACGCATGGCTGACGACATATGGAAGTTTGGGTCTGGCCGTGAGTCGTTCGCGGATAGCCAAGTGGTAAGGCGAACGCTCGCAAAATGCAGGAAACCCGGGTTCGAGTCCCGGTCCGCCACAAACTTCCACTATTGTCATTCCATTACACAGCTGATGGTAATCCATATTCGCAACTGCGAATATGTTTCAAAGACGTGTCTGGACCCGCCCCAAACAGCGGTAGGACACCAATCTGACTGTCACCAGCAATATCGCGAAGAGTGATGGTGTGGGCTGCCATTTGATTTCATAACAGGATCCGCGGCACACTTACAGCACAGCGGTACACAAGCTATATTCTACGTTCCACTTTGTTACCCTTCACGGCAAACCATCCTGGGCTTACATTTCAGCGAGATAATTCCCGCCCGCACAACAGCAAGAATTCCTACTACTGTCTTCGTGCTTGTCAAAGCCTACCTTGGCCAGCAAGGTCACCGGATCTCTCCCCAACTGAGAACAGTTATAGCATTATGGGCAGGGCCCTCCAAACATCTCGGGAATTTGATGATCTAACGTGCCAGTTGGAAAGAATTTGGCACGATATCCCTCAGAAGGGCGTCCAATAGCTCTACAATCAATGCCAAGCTGAATAACTGCTTGCATAAGGGCCAGAGGTGGACAAACGCTTTATTGACTTGCTAAATTTGTGAAGCTCTTTTTCTTGAATAAATCATCCAGTTTGAAATTGTATAATCATTTGTTTCTTTGTACATGTACATTACAACTACCCAGTGCTGTTTTTCTGGGGGAACGCTGGGGGATGCGTACCCTTAAACTTTTTCGTCGACAAAGTAATATTTTTACGATGTTGAGAACTTGGAAGAGTGCGAAAGATTTATTTCAGGTGACTGGACTCACCTGTTTCATTTGAGGTGTATTATACGTCAATTGAATTGTACGATACCATTTTCTTTTATTGTTCAGGGGTTGATGGGAATCGAATGCTTCATTTGAGGTGATGTAAACTGAAGTGTTCGATACTACATTCTCTTGTATGTTTGGGTGTTTCTCGGTATCGCCTGCTTTATTTGAGCTGAAGTCAACTGAAGAGCCCGATACCATTTTTTTTAGTTCGACATGTTGATGACGTCATGGCTAAAAGCAGACAGGTGGTATCCCATGTTTCAGTTACAAGTAGTTTTCACTGGTTTATATCCAATGTCGAAGTACCCTCAAACTTTTTTTTTTAGAAAAGAAGCACTGCATCTACCGATTTCCGTCCCATTCGTATAATTCCTTCGAGGTGCGTCGTTTTCTTTTTGTTTTAGAGTTCATAACCATCCAGTATAACTATGCTGCTGGATAGCATGACGAGTCGGCAGGCAGAATACCAGCTTTCTTTATGTGTCCACTCTACCACTTCTCTACTGACGGCACAATACTCCCTCATTCCTTTTTACACTGGCGGGTCCACCGTTCATGTTATCTAATGGTCACTTCCATATTACTTAGGGGTGTCCAGACACTTTTCATCAGATAGTTTAATTTCTTGGCCAAGCTTGTGTGATATTTCTGTTACCCATCGTGGTCGTAATTGCTAGTTCCCTTTTGCAGGAGAAAAGGGAGTTTTTGTTCGGCCTGAAGAGGATGGGCCAAAATGTCCAAAATCCTCGTAAGTGAGTGGCGGTCAGGCTGATCTCAGGGGCACGTAATTTCCCAATTGGTGTTCTCCAACAGCCAAGACATAGCAGCTTCCGAAAGGCCGGACAGGATGCAGAAACTTACTGAAGTTCCATAAGTGGGAGCAGGAAATGGATACTAAAAATGCCTACATTCTGCCCCTGATTCAGATCAGTAGGAAGGCCAGAATATTAAATAATTTTGTGGAATGGTCTGGAGCTCACGAATTTGGGAATAGGCCTAATCAACAGCATTCATATCATGAGCCCTCAGGAGTGGAGGTATTTTTTTTTTAAGTGTCCGGAAGCCGGCAGCTGGTGATGGAGAGTTTTGTCAAGTTATATTTCCAGTACCACTAAGTCTGTACTTTCCTAGGCGAATGTTGCCTTAATGTGAGAGTGCTCACGTCTGGTCGGCAGAGCCCTTATATCAGATCACGGACCTGGTAGCTAGCCCAGTGGTGATGTTTAAGTGAACGAGACGTACTTGGCAAGATTTAATTGAAGTCAATAAATGACATTTGTTTCCGTGGAAATTGAAAAGCGATGTTCTTGTACGAATCTTTACCTTATTGACGTTAGATTGTATCTTGTTTTGTTATGTAGAGATTACCTTCAACGTTGTTAGGAGCTAGTTGAAAGTGGTGTCCAATGGTTGGATCTTTCTGAAAGTAGTTGGATTGCTACAGGGCTTTGATTATCGTTTTCGGAGTAGTGAGAAATAAGAGAGATCTGCGGCCATTACTTAGCCGGATTTACACTTAGGTAACAAAAATCATGCAATAGCAATATCATACTTGTACAGATTGCGGTAGCATCGCATGCACAAGGTATAAAAGGGCAGTGCATTGGAGAGGCTGTCATTTGTACTGAAGTGATTCGTGTGAAAAGATTTGCAACGTGATTATAGCCGCACGGACTTTGAACGCGGGATGGTAGCTGGAGCTAGATACATGGGACAGCCCGTTTCAAAAATCGTTAGGGAATTCAGTATTCAGTGATCCACAGTGTCAGGAGTGTGCCGGGAATACCAAATTTCAGGCATTACATCTCACCACGGACAACGCAGTGCCCAATTGCCTTCACTTAACGACCGATAACAGCAGTGTTTGCGTAGAGATGTCAGTACTAGCAAACAAGCATCAGTGCATGAAATAACCGCACAAATCAATGTGGGACATACGATGGACGTATCGGTTAGGATAGTGCAATGAAATTTGGAGTTAATAGGCTATGGCAGCAGACGACCGACGCGAGTGCCTTTGCTAACAGCATGACATCGCCTGCAGCGCCTCCCCTGGACTCGTGACCATATTGGTTGGACCCTAGACGACTGGAAAACCGTGGCCTGGTCAGATGAGTCCTGATTTCAGTTGGTGGGAGATGATGGGAGGGTTCGAGTGTGGCACAGACCCCATGGAGCCATGGATCCAAGTTGTCAACAAATCATTGTACAAGCTGGTGGTAGCTTCATAATGGTGTGGGCTGTGTTTAATGGTGTGGACTGGGCCCTCTGGATGTTTGGCTACTTGGAGACCATTTGCAGCCCTTCGTGGATGTCATGTACCGAAACAACGATGGAATTTTTATGACTGATAATGCGCCATGTCACGGGGTTACAATTCCTTGCGACTAGTTTGAAGAACATTCTGGACAATTCGAGCGTATGATTTGGGCACCCACCGAACGTTTGTGGGACATAATCAAGAGGTCAGATTGTGCACAAAACCTTGCACTGGCAACACTTTCCCAATTACGGACGGCTGTAGAGGCAGCATGACTCAATATTTTTGCAGCGCACTTCCAACGGCTTGAGTCCATGCAACATCTAGTTGCTACACTATGCCCGGCAAAATGAGGTCCGCCACAATGTTAGGAGGTAACCCATGACCTTTGTCACCTCAGAGTATAGTATAACAGAGAAAAGTCTTAATCTGGGTTGCCAATAAACAGTTCCGATTAAATCCACAGAGCTTAACATCATGTAAATTGTGACACAAGCCATACATCGCCAAGAGCACCTGGATTCGTACTGCAACCTCAAGTGTGACTTCTCACAATGCCAACGAAGCACCGAAATAGAGACAAAAGGAATTTTTCCAAGAATGCTAAACGACAAATCTCTAAGAATGATTCGGGACCCAACTCTAGACCATTGAATTTGTAATCGAGCATTTGCAAATTGTACCCCACTGCCACACAACGTTTCTTTTTTTTACCTTTTTTATAGTTGTAGTAGTACTAGTAGTTTTTACTGTGCTGAAACACACTGAGCTCCAACGTTGTACAAATGTTGATACAAAGCTTTACTATTATCAATATCCTCTTCTGGCCATCCAGATTTTGGACTTCCATAGTTTTCCTAAGTCACTTAAGGCAAATGCCTTGATGCTCCATCGAAAGGGCGTGGCTGATTTTCTTCCCCAACCTTCCCTAACACAAGCTTGTGGTTCATCTCTCCTGACCTTGTTGTCGACAGGAAGTTAAACTCTAATCATCCTTCCTTCCTCTACTCCTTTACTGTTATCAAGACTATCTTCAAACAATGCATAAAGCTGCTCATAGACGGTCAGTGGAATCACTTGACACAGAGAGAGACCTAGTTCCTTGGAAGTTGCTGGAGAAAGCTGATGGGTGGGGGGTGGGGTTGGGGGGAGGTGTGCCATGAGGGGAGGAGAGTTTCATTCATTTTCCAACAGAGGTTACAAGGGATAGGTAATGATCAAATGCGATTATCCTGAATACCAAGAAAGAAATATTTTTTCAGCCTCACGCTCATCAAAGCAGTAATGGTTATTTCCAATAGCGTGAATATGGAATTACTAGCTTGGAGACTGTTTTAGTGAAAAGAATAGAATTCAAATTCTCATCAACAGTGATGAGGTCATTAAGAGACAGAGCACAGACTCATATTGCCGAAGGAAAATGGCCTTTTCCATGCAACCAACCCAGCATTCAACTTAAGTGATGCAGGGAAATCTAGAAAAACATCAATCAGGAACAGCAATGTAGTTGATTGGTCAGAGATTCGTGTTGTCACACACCTGAATACGAGTCCAGTGTCTTGGCACCATTTCACCTTGCTCAATTTGGAGTACACAAAGTGTATGCCTGACCTTCAGCGTCAAACCTGTGTGGATCATAAAGGACTGTAAGATGAGTTCCTTGAAAGAAGGAACTTATGATCATCAATGAATATTTAGTTGTTTATTGACATAAACAACTTATGCCATATCTTAACAAATTAACTACTGAAAGGGATGACCACCAAGTCAACAGTTGCATATTGATGAATCTTCTCTCACGCAAACCAACATCATTTCCTCAAACTTTTCTGCTGAGAACTTTAGCCAGTTCTCTGTGCCATGAGTGGCCCAGTTCCTTGTAAGTTTGTGTCCAAGGCTACAAGGCAAACTATTCAGTCCAGTTGAAATAAATCTGTTGCCAAACTTTTCTGTGTTCATTCATTCTACATTCTGGGCAACAGTTCCAGTTCTTCAAGTGTTATTGGGAAAGTACTTTGTTTGTGTGTGTGGTGGGTGGGTAGGGGGCGGGGGGGGGGGGGGGGGGGGACATCATTTTCCAACAAAGCCTGCAATGCCTAGATTACGTGTTGCATCATGCATTAAATGCAACTTAGGAATTAATGTAACAAGTAATGCTTCATCTTCAACAACCAGTCCAGAAACTTAACTAGCAATTAAATCACAGGTGACAGAATATTTTCTTCAATACGATGCCACCAACATCAATGTGGCAGGCAGTTGTTTTGCACCGACTGAACTTAATGATGCCAGATGTGCAGTTTTTCCCACAATGTAATGATGCGCCATGTGAAGTCGTACATGTGCAAACAGGAAGAAAACAGAACACCGACAATATTTTTTGTGCATTCATCTTAGAGTCTGGAATTTAAGCTATGGTGAGAGACTGATTTGTAGCATAGTGCAAAATATTGGTTAGGCTGGAGGGTAATAATTTTGATTGCGAGATGGCAAAGGCAACAAAAGTGAATACAAAATCTTAGATGTCTTGACATACTGATTGCCAGCATAGCCCAAGGTGTATGTTAGGGTGTAATGTGACAGTCTGGTTGTAAGTTGGCCAAACGGTATCAATTGCTCCAGTTAATCTGTTGTTTGTTATGAAACATAAACAGTGTCTCACATGAAATCCTCACTGAAAACACCATACTGCTTGAAATATTTGCTTCTGATCATTGCTTCCTTTTCTCAAATTCCATACTTTAGAATGCTCTACAGTCTGCATAATTGCAGCCCTAAGGATATGGGATACACCTCAGTTATCACCAATAAATATTCTGAAAACAATCAGCAAAATACAAAACTGAGGCAAGTATTTTCATACAAATCAATATAAAGCCAATTAATTTATTCTAGACACTCCAAAATAAGTGACAGCCTTATATTTGGTGCATATTAATTATAATATTTATTAACAATAAAAACTGAAATAAATATGAAAGCCTCATGAGTTCATGGTTTCATGATGACACATACAAACAACATTATAAAATTCTTTTGAGCTTCTAGCTGCAGCACATTGTTAAAACCCACAAGCTTTCAGCCAAGTGCTCCTTGGCCATTGTCATGTGGATTTTTACCACTTGACAAAGCTGGAAGATTGAGGTAATTTTAAGATATTTATCTGGATAGACTGACAGGATGATGCTTACCCAACTAGAAACTGTGCCACACTGACAACGGTAGCATCAGGTGTGGATCCAGGGTTCAGTTCTGGCAGGGGGTAGGGTAGAGGAAATGAGGGAGGATCTGTCACAGTTTGTTACTGTCTTTAACCCATCAATAAATAAAACTCACTGTCACTCTGACTTTTAATGTGTCTCAGTTGTCTAGGATTTTAGTAATAAAAGAATAAAATATTTAAAATGCCTTGATATAATAAGAATAATTTATTAGTCAGTGGTTAGTACATGAGTCTAGCACCACTTCCAAAAAACTGCAGTTCAGATAAACCCACAATCTGAAAAGCATTTTTTTTAAGGGAAGGGGGGAGGATGTGTCAGGATGCCTTCTTGGATCAACACCTGGTGTGATCATAAAAGCTGTAACTGGGTTCTCATGATTGCATCAGTACTAACCATCCATCAGTGAACAAATGTCATTTAATATTTTGTTTTCTCCTTTCAATACACACTGTTTGTAATTCTTCCTACATATAATCATATCCAAAAGCAAGATCAAACATTCTTACATTGGTTTCAATAAGTTGCTAATGAGATGTGTGTCGTAAGTACCAACAGATACACTTAACACTTTCTAATGACAGAAAATAATGGAACTGTTATCAGCCACTATGTTTTAAACACTTTTTATACTTTGCATTTTGTGGTTGTGTTCTCTGTCTTCAAGCAATGTACAGTGATTTACATGCAGCTCAGCATTTTTTAATTTTTCAAGCACAATGTGAGAACACATTAGAAGTGCATCAACAAATGTCACCAACCTAAAACGTCTTCAGTTCCATGAACATCAGCACACAGTTTTGTTAGGATGATGGTAGCAGAGGCAGACTTAACATTTCAGCTAATATGTAAATATAAAAAGTTGTAACTAGTTATTAAAGTTTTGATACCTTCTTTGTATTATTTGTCTTAAGTTATAGTTACAGATGAGTTCTTTTCAAAATAATGTGCTGCTGTGCCTCCAACTGTACCTTCATCATTGCAAGCAGTTGTCTCAATAAATGAGATCAAGCTATCTACGCACACCTCCCAGCCTGTCATTAATTTTCAATGCTGTTGATTACATTCATTTCTTTTGAGTGAATTTAATTCAGTTGTTCTTTTATAGATCGAAGCCGATGGGAAACAGTCAATAAGGAGTTTAACTGGCCTCAGAAGAGACTCACAGATTATATACACAGGATCCTTTGAGTCTCCAGCAACAGGTAAAGTAAATGAAACTACAGGAGATGTGGTTTTAGTTTTCACATACTAAGCTAAAGATAAAATACCAGTTCACTGCTGATCAGACCTATGAAATGCTAAAGCATTCACTGGTAATCTATGGCACAAACATCAAAGATGAAACATACACACTATATTAAGTTGGATGAAAAGTATGTGACTGCCAACTAGAAGAACTACTCAAGACTAACAAGCCATAAAGTACACACTGAGCAACAAAACCTTATTTGAGCAGTTTGAATTAGGTTTCCTGTGATATCCCCGAACAATTTTAAATGAATGTGTGACAATTCCATCACGAAAGAGCAGCAAATTCCATTCTCTGTTCTTGCTCAACTAAAACAGTGTTCCACTTTCAGTGCTTTTAGTGATAATGAGGTACTGTACTAAAATATTCTTCCCTTACCTTTGAACAACAATGAAAGGGTTATAGGGAAATCTCCTTTTTGGAGAGCTAAGAAATATTAGGATGCATACAGAGGCACACAGATGGTTTATTTTCCCTCCCTAAATGTGCAATGGGAATAGGGCAGGGCATTGCCGATGTCAGTACAAGGTACTGTCCATTATGCATCATGCAGTGGTTTGTGGAGTGTGCATGTACATGTATAGCTTAGTGGGAGCTGAAATGAAGCAAAAAGTGCAGAAAAGTTGGGGTAGTAGGTAAAAATGTAGTTTGATGAGAAGTGAGGATCATTCAACAATATGAGAAGAGACTAGTGTAGCAATAAGCTACCACAAGAATTCAAAAATCTTAGCAGTAATCCATGCACTTTCAAATCAAAACTGAAGTGTTTCCTCATGGGTCACTCCTTCTACTCTGTTGAAGAGTTTCTTGGAAAATTAAACTGATTTCTATGTTTTGTTTACTTACAATTAAGGCTTGACTTTTTTTTTGGATCCATAAACATTTTATTTTATCTGTTATTACTTTTACACTGTAATTTCATGTACTGACAAGTTTCATGACCTTGGAGTTGTGCACCTCAATTTGGTCGTATGGAAGTAGATGTGTAAATAAATAAATAAAAAATATAACCATTGGAAAAATGCTCCCGTTGGAGCATAGAAGAGGTAAATACATTCCTCTTTAAAAGACTCTGACAGAAAAGTGGTGAACCAGCTGCCTCAATCCTCATTCCACATTTGGCATCCAAACATGTTAACACAGAACATTCCCAATCCTTTTACCCAGTCTCTCTTTGTAGTTAAGCCTTCATACTCAGCATCTCCCTCATCTCCCTCTCACTGCCAATGTCTGTATATATATATATATCTCCCAGTGTCTCCTTTTTCTCCCATTTGTTTACATTACATCACTCTCTCCTCTATCAACCACCCTGTCTCCTTTTGTCTTTCTTTCCCACTGCCTTTGTCTCCACTATACCTCAGCAGCAAAAAAATTCTGCGAAGGCCTAAATTTTCTCTTACACCCCTATGTTTAAAACTTTGGTCCAGGATGCACCCTTACTACAGCTATTTTTTAAAGTTTGCCAGTCTGGGAGGGTCCAGAACCCCCAAGCGTATGTATGCTTCCCATTCATCTGTATTTCTAATTTCCACTGTCTCCTATCCCTTTTGCTCCAACTGATTGACCATCAATATCTACCAACTCTTTGACTCCCTCTTCTATTGCCTTCATATATCTCTTTTTCTCTTTACCTGTCACTTTCTCTCCCTCACCAACACTGTCTCCTCTCTCTCTATCTCTCCCATTGGTACAGTCTCCCTTCTCTTCCACCATCAAAGGATGCCAGTAATTTTAAGTTCTTTTCAGGCATGTTAAGATCCTTTTTAGCCCATTTTTTCTCACTGCATTAGCACTTTGGGCATATGTATTTCTATATATGTGAAGTGTCCATTATATGAAGACAATACATCGTAAAGTTTTATTGGTGAAAAAATGCCGATTAAAAAGATAGTTTGGTGACCTCAGAACCATTGTGATGACCCAACAGCCCTTTTCATGTTTTCACTACATCATTTGAAACTAGATTTACACCTCAGAATGGATATTATGTGCAGTAACTTTGAACCTTTGTATCTCAGTAATGGATAATGACATTGAAAAAAGCTTTAAGGTTCTCTGAGAACACCATCTTAAGAACATATGGTAAAAATTTCAAGTTTTCCATAGATAGAAATTATAGCCACAACTGGTACTTTGGGCACCCAAAAATCATGGTTTTTTGGGGTTTTCTCAGGGACCACTCATGAACAAATGGTGCTTTTATGAGCCATCAGAAATCCACCGTAGACCACACCAAATGCAAAAGAACCATCTGATTTGCTCAATTTGCCTGAGCTCGAGGGAATGTGCAATATTTAAACTATGATCCTGTTCTGTAGGGTAGCTACAGTATGCTCATTCTTCCAATAGGTGTACAAATGTTGCTAGGCCAAGGGCTATCCAAAACACTTGACCCCTTATCCCTATGATCAACAGATTCAGAGATATGATCCCTTGAACAATCAGGTTTTTGTCAATGAATTTTTGGAACCTAAGGATACCATGCACCATCATGCATGGACCAATGTAATCGCTAACATCTATATTTGGAAATATCAGCAATGACTAATATGAAAAAGTTTCATTTCTCTAGATCACATACTTAGATCTTTTGTCTTGCTGCTTTGTTCTTATCCCCTTCTCTTCCCTCCATTTTTACACCAGTATGTATTATGAGGTATCTGCTGTCCTAGCAATGATTTAATAAAAAAATTCTATTAATTTCTACTTTCATCCCTCTTTATGTAATTTACTCCTTCATATCATTAGCCATAAATACAATTTATCCGAGCTCTGTGATCAGAATTCCTTACCAGTATGATACTGATTTTAGTATCTACACTTACATAGTACATGTGGACATTTTCCTCCAGCAAGTTCCCGTAGAGGGCTTATAACAGCAACAGCAACAGTCTTTCTTTCTTTTTTTTTTCCAAAAGTAGCATCTTTCCCGTGTGTTGATTAAGATATTCATTTACAGCCATTGCAAATAGAAAAGTCAATCACATGCCACTGCAGAACACCTTCTTTTACCAGTACTTCAAATGAGTTATGAGGTCTTGCCTCCTTAGCAATAAAACTATCTCAGATGTGTTATAGCATCCCCAGTCTTTACTTTCAATTTACTGTTGTTTTATTTTTCTCATAAATTTAGCCTCTTTTCTTTCTTCCAAATACATTCTTTGGTAATAAGTATATTCATTGAGCTCAGCTGATGATCTAGGCCTGTCTAACTTCCTTGAATGAATTATTAACTTAATATGAATCTCATTGCTTCTGATGCACTGTTTGCATGCTATTTGCCTGCTTTATCTTTCACGTAAGTTCACCAACTTTAGAGACATACCAATAAGTAAGTTAAGACATTTTGCATATTTTCATCCACTGATGTTGGGTACATGATAAAATTCTGGGTAACTCCTCACTTAGGCAAAAAGTATTAATTGCACAAAAGACAGGAGTTAGAACTATATATGTAGAGTACACACTTGTACATCTTACAGGCACCTGTTTAAACAATTGTGAACATTACCCACAGTCTGACAATACATTCATTTACTCATGAAATTTGTTGTATTTGTGGGTAATAGTGATATTCACCAATATAATACGAGAAGGAAAAATGATCTGCAATTCCTTCTAGTGAATCTAATTTTGAGACAGATATGAGTGCAGTACTTGGGTATAAAAGTCTTTGATAACTGAGCTATTGAGATAAAGTGTCTGAGAGACAGCAGAAGTGTTTTCAAATGTAGATTAAAGTTGTTTCTTCTTAACAATAGAAATAATGAATCCATTCTTCAAAAGGGAGAGTAAAGTTAGACCACCACAATTTTGGCGTTCACAATGACTTTCTATAACGATTCCCAGATTACATGTACAGTCATTTGTAATTCATAGAAAATCTCCTGGAGTATCAAGAATTACTTTACTGGAATTTAACTGTTACAAGGGATTTTTTTCTGATTCAGGGCTTTTGCATTTTAGTTTGTATATAATAATTTACAATTTTTTACTGTTTTGTAATCACATTTCTTCTCAACAGTAATTTGGAATTGTTATACATAATATTCAAAGTATTTATCAGCTATATTTTTGTACAGGAAAACGCGGCAGACTTCAAGATGTCGTCTTTGATACTAGTGGTGACCTCAGTCGTTGTATGTCAGAACCAGATCTCCTCCATAACACAGACAGTGGTTTTGGAGATGAAGTTCTTCTGCAAGAACCAGCTAGTATCTTTGACAGACCAGGTTTTGGAAGTGTAGCATTCAGGTACATTCTTAGGAGTCGACATTTATAGCAGATTACCATGTAGTAAAATTAGTTAATATGCCATAATATATTAAGTAATTAATGGGGAACTTCCAGGTGTTCATCTGAGTTGTTTCCATTTTCTTTTTCCCACAATATTTTGATGACTGATCCAGTTGTCTTTGAGACATGTTGTGAGTTGTGCTGTTGTGTGTACTAGCTGCCTGAATTTCCACAGCACAACTCACAGCATGTAAAGAAGATGACTGGGTCAGTTGTCAAAATATTGCAACAAAAAAAATTTAAAACAAAAGCTCAGCTGGATTCCCAAAAGCTCACCATTAATCACGCAAGCCAAGAAAACCTGAGAGATCAGATTAAGCAATGTTTTACAAGTAGCAAACAATCTGCAATGTAATTATGAGACATAAAAACATTAATGTTAAATTAAACACATTTGTTTCTATGTTATACACAAAGAAATCTGTCAAACAGTTGGCTTTTAGGCATATAAGTGACAAACATAGAACTTATTCTTTATTACTTAGGTCATCAAGCAAGTCACAGAGAGTAAATGGATAGATAAAGAAGATAGATAAAAAATCAACTCACCAAGTGGTGGCAAGAGAACGTACATACAAAAAGATCTAACTTTTACAAGCTTTTGGAGCCAGTGGCTCCTTGTTATGAAAGAAGAGTTGAAGGGGAAGGAAGAGCAGTGAAAGAAGAGGACTGTAGAGGTTTAGGGAAATGGGTACAGTTCAGAGAAGTCACCCAGAACCCCGGGTCAGGAGAGACTTGCCGGATGGGATGAGATTTTTCTGAACTGTACCCCTTTCCCAAAAACTCTCTTGTCCTGTTCCATCACCTTTCTTCAGCCAAAGGAATGAGCCACTGGCTCTGAAAGCTTATAAAAGTTAAACAATTTTGTCAGTGTTCTCATGCCGCCACTTTGTGAGTAGATTTTTCAATCTATTCATTTACATTATATTGTCAATAATTGATAATTTTCATTTTTATAGGTGATAACTAAGTTTGTTACAGTACAGTACAGCAATTCCACCTAAACTCAGTAAACATGTCCTGCTTAGCTATATTTGTTATTAGTAACTTCAAAATACATCTTGCCTTCTCTCAAAGAATCTCATTTGCTATGAAAATATTCTTGCAGTAGTTTTCAAGGATGAAATTTTGTTTCTAAATTTAAAATCCCATTGAAACCAGTACTGATAATGTGAAGTATATGCTGTAGCCCTTGTGTATCACCTCAGGACTACAACAAAAATTTCTTCACAGGTTTGTAGTGTCCATTTATTATGCACTATTTTTCCTGTTGCACATGATGTTATGCATATAGTTTTTAACTGTCTCTTTATATTAAATATTTGTCTCCTTCCCAGTATGTTTCAAAGCATACTCTTGTTTGTGAACAGGAACAATATAACAGCAGTACTGACTGCTCTGCCAACGCAAGAAGACCAGGACAGTGCAGTGGGACCAAGTGAAAGAGGTGTTGCTGATGATACTTCCAGTATTGGCAGTGCAGGCAGTCTCAGACGAAATAATGGCCTGCCTTGGGATGATGATGACCTCAGTTCAGGTGAATAAGTTACAATATTCATTATCATCCAATAATAACATGCACTTATACTTCATTCATGAAAAAAATAAAATAATTTGTGGCTTAACATTTACCACTGGAAAGATAGTTAATTTCATGTGGAACATTTCACAGTGAGACTCGTAGCTATTGGAGTGGCTAATAGTTAAGAGATTTGGCTTCTTAATAATAGTCTTTTCCAAACCACTAGGGGGTGATTTAAACCAGCTGCTACTAGTCCTAAAGAGGTCATTTCGCAGAGGAGTACAGACCTCATAGATAGTGCAGATTTCAGTGGAGTGTGCATATTAACTAATTAAAAAAAAAACACTCAAGTTGGATGAGATTAATATCAAGTATGAAACAAAGTAATCTGGCTGAAGATAACCATGTTGTCACTTTCTTTATTGACCTCTTGCAACAACAGTGTGAAAAAGTTGAGAAAACTATATTAAAATTCTGTTAGCACATTTGACTAATAGCAGGTTTCTGTCCCTGACAAAATAATATTTACATTAGAGATGGAATCTACATTTAAATATATATTCACTGGTCAACCGGAACATCATTTCTACCCACTTAATAGGATGTTTATTTACTTTTAGCATGTACAACATTTTGAATATAACATAGCATGGACTTTTAAAACTTCTTGCTAAGTTCTCAGATGTAGATGACACCAAATGTCAGCACACAGGCCACACAGTTCCTGTAGATTAGGATGGCATGATTTGTGAACTTTAAACTGGTATTTAGAGATGTCCCAAACATGTTTTTAGTGTTCAGTTGGAATGAATTTGCAGGCCAAGACATCAACTGCAGTTCCTCATCATGCTCCTCAAACAATTACAGTAGGATTCTGGCTATACGGTACAATTGTTCAACTGGAAGGCAGCATATACTTTTGGGAAAACACAAACCTGAAAGAGTGCATGCAATTTGTAACAATTTTTCAGGAGAACTTGTGTTCCATTTGGAAAGAGGTACAGGCAGAAGTTAAGCTGTAAGGTTAGGTCATGAGTCATGCTGGGTTAGCTCAGTTGCTAGAGTATTTGCCCAATCCTGCACACTTGTTTTAATATACCGGAAGTTTTAAATCGGCACACGCTCCACTGCAGAGTGAAAATTCATTCAGCAATTTTGACATACTCCTCAGCTTCAGTGTTGCCTTCTGCAAGAACTGCACATCCAAGTACTCCCTTACAAAGCCTGCCCCGCTAACCACTGCTTACCAAGTGGGAAGGCGTGCCGGTCTCTGGTACGAATCTGCCCGGCAGATTAGTGTCAAGGTCTGGTGTGCCAGCCAGCTGTGGATGGTTCTTAAGGTGGTTTTCCATCTGTCTCAGCAAATGCAGGCTGGTTCCCCTTATTCTGCCTCAGTTACACTATGTAGGTGACTGCTGCTTAAATAGTCTCCACATACGTGTACACCATAATTACCTTACCACGCAAACATTTGGTGTTACACTAGTTTGGTATGAGACATTCATGGGGGGGCAGGATCCACTGGGGGCCGAACCACATAATAACCTTGGGTTTGGTGTGGGGCAGTGGTGGTGTGCGTGGACTGCTGTGGCCTGTTGTGGGGTTATGAACCAACAACAGGATGAAGCTTCTCTGCCATTTCTAGCTCCCCGGTTTGATACACAATACAACCCCATACTAATAACGCTGCTGCCAGCAAGTGTATTGCCCAGAATGCAGGTGATGAGCTGGCAATCTCCAGTAAAATGATGTTTCATGACTTATTAAATGATGTAACAAAGCAGGGACATGGTTCAGCATATCAAACAACTTATTTTCGTTCCATGACCACTATGATCATAATATGTAATATCAGTGGGTCAAGAACTGAACACAGACTACATTAACTAATTCTTCCATTGCTTCTCAGCGGAAAAACTTCATAATTATTAATTAAAAGCACAATATTGTGTGTGTTCTACAGAAGTTATTGAGTGAGGGACACAGTTCCAGGCACTGTCCCATGCCCTCCATTTAGCAAACAAAGGCCAAAAAATTAAACAGTTGAAATCCCTGAAATTACAGGCATCTGCCATACAGTCCTGATTTAATATTAAATGACCAAACACAGCTGAATACTTCACCTTTTCTAAATTTCACTTACTTCTCACAGTTTTCCAATGTATCCACACTCTCTGTTCCTTTCTTTTCCTCCATTTTTCCATGTATTTATTTCGTTTGTTTTGATTATTTATGTACTATATTTATTCTGTTGTTTTATAATATGTACATCTCCACTACTTTAAGAGAAATTATTCTGCCTTACTTATAAAATACGGTTGTATACATGAAAGAATCCTGGAGATACTAGAAGGTATCAGATAGATTATATAATGGTAAGACAGCGTTTTAGGAACCAGGTTTTAAATTGTAAGACAATTCCAGGGGCAAATGTGGACTCTAACCACAATCTATTGGTTATGAACTGTAGATTAAAACTGAAGAAACTGCAAAAAGGTGGGAATTTAAGGAGATGGGACCTGTATAAACTGAAAGAACCAGAGGTTGTACAGAGTTTCAGGCAGAGCATAAGGGAACAATTGACAGGAATGGGGGAAAGAAATACAGTAGAAGAAGAATGGGGAGCTTTGAGGAATGAAGTAGTGAAGGCAGAAGAGGATCAAGTAGGTAAAAAGACGAGGGCTCGTAGAAATCCTTGGGTAACAGAAGAAATATTGAATTTAATTGATGAAAGGAGAAAATACAAAAATGCATGAAATGAAGCAGGCAAAAAGGAATACAAACGTCTCAAAAATGAGATCGACAGGAAGTGCAAAATGGCTAAGCAGGGATGGATAGACGACAAATGTAAGGATGTAGAGGCTTATCTCACTAGGGGTAAGATAGATACTGCCTACAGGAAAATTAAAGAGACCTTTGGAGAAAAGAGAGCCACTTGTATGAATATCAAGAGCTCAGATGGAAACCCAGTTCTAAGCAAAGAAGGGAAAGCAGAAAGGTGGAAGGAGTACATAGAGGGTCTATACAAGGGCGATGTACTAGAGGACAATATTATAGAAATGGAAGAGGATGTAGATGAAGGTGAAATGGGAGATACGATACTGCGTGAAGAGTTTGACAGAGCACTGAAAGACCTGAGTCGAAACAAGGCCCCGGGAGTAGACAACATTCCATTGGAACTACTGTCGGCCTTGAGAGAGCCAGTCCTGACAAAACTCTACCATCTGGTGAGCAAGATGTATGCGACAGGTGAAATACCCTCAAACTTCTAGAATAATGTAATTATTCCAATCCCAAAGAAAGCAGGTGTTGACAGATGTGAAAATTACCGAACAATCAGTTTAATAAGTCACAGCTGCAAAATACTAAGGCAAATTCTTTACAGACGAATGGAAAAACTGGTAG
Organism: Schistocerca nitens; assembly: GCF_023898315.1. NCBI lineage: Eukaryota > Metazoa > Arthropoda > Insecta > Orthoptera > Acrididae > Schistocerca > Schistocerca nitens. The sequence goes on along the minus strand of NC_064615.1, from coordinate 223,425,119 downwards.
AAGCCGACCTCGGGGAAGATCAGTTTGGATTCCGCAGAAATGTTGCAACATGTCAGGCAATACTGACCCTATGACTTATCTTAGAAAATAGATTAAGGAAAGGCAAGACTACATTTCTATCATTTGTAGACTTAGAGAAAGCTTTTGACAATGTTGACTGGAATACTCTCTTTCAAATTATAAAGGTGGCAGGGATAAAATGCAGGGAGCGAAAGGCTATTTACAATTTGTACAGAAACCAGATGGCAGTTACAAGAGTCGAGGGGCATGTAAGAGAAGCATCGGTTGGGAAGGGAGTGAGACAGGGTTGTAGCCTGTCCCTGATGTTATTCAATCTGTATATTGAGCAAGCAGTAAAGGAAAAAAAAGGAAAAATTCGGAGTAGGTATTAAAGTCCATGGAGAAGAAATAAAAACGTTGAGGTTCGCCTATGACATTGTAATTCTGTCAGAGACAGCAAAGGACTTGGAAGAGCAGTTGAACGGAATGGACAGTGTCTTGAAAGGAGGATATAAGATGAACATCAACAAAAGCAAAATGAGGATAATGGAATGTAGTCAAATTAAGTCGGGTGATGCTGAGAGAATTAGATTAGGAAATGAGACACTTAAAGTAGTAAAGGAGTTTTGCTATTTGGGGAGGAAAATAACTGATGATGGTCGAAGTAGAGAGGATATAAAATGTAGACTGGCAATAGCAAGGAAAGCGTTTCTGAAGAAGAGAAATTTGTTAACATTGAGTATAGATTTAAGTGTCAGGAAGTCGTTTCTGAAAGTATTTGTATGGAGTGTAGCCATGTATGGAAGTGAAATATGGACGATAAATAGTTTGGACAAGAAGAGAATAGAAGCTTTCGAAATGTGGTGCTACAGAAGAATGCTGAAGGTTAGATGGGTACATCACATAACTAATGAGGAGGTATTGAATAGAATTGGGGAGAAGAGGAGTTTGTGGCACAACTTGACAAGAAGAAGGGACCGGTTGGTAGGACATGTTCTGAGGCATCAAGGGATCACAAATTTAGCATTGGAGGGCAGTGTGGAGGGTAAAAATCGTAGAGGGAGACCAAGAGACGAATACACTAAGCAGATTCAGAAGGATGTAGGTTGCAGTAAGTACTGGGAGATGAAGAAGCTTGCACAGGATAGAGTAGCATGGAGAGCTGCATCAAACCAGTCTCAGGACTGAAGACAACAACAACAACTTATATAATGCCACTTTGAGCTAGTTCAGTGCTCTTGTCTTGTATTCAAATTAATTCATCATGATTGTTTATTTTATTTAATTTAAACTGTTATACAGGCACTGTCTTTTTCTTCCTTCTTGATATTTCACATTAATCTTTCTCTGGTTTGTTCCCTTTATATTTATTTATTGTTTAACGTTTTTAATGACATTACCACTACGCCGTCAAAGACGACATTTATTATATGGTAGTATATCACGTTCAAAGTACAACATCTTCTTCAGTGCTTTTTTTATGCATATGGTAGCACCTTACATGATGATAGTCAATCTGATGGTGGCCATGCAAGCTGAAAACCCATTAACAAAATAAATTAATACTGTAGAACATACAGAACATGGATTGCTTGTCTACTGCTGAGCCCTATTTGCAGCAAAGTGCTCTGTCTCCCCCAGAATTGTATTTCACACCCCACTGGAAGTCTGATTACTGCCTACTCTGTTTCAAATGGTAAATAAGTACCTTATGTCCATTTCCTTCAATGAGACATTTATATTTTACTTCCTCTTCCCCCTTCATCACTACTTATTAGCAGTTTTACCATTTCTTTAAGTGCATTAAATTCTAATAATGGCAGTATCCCCCACTGTCACACCTAGAGTGAAATGAGTGACTCCACTGTACCCCATGCATCAGTTACATGTTTTGTACCAAACTGTACCAGAACAGGGGTGGTCATAATCTTCTGGCTGACCAGTGTATATATACCAAGCCACTTTACACTGCACAGTGGAAAGTACAGGGTGACAATTATTGAAATATATGAAATAAATCATCATAACTTCTGAACAGTTTGCTTTAGGATGTTCAAACTGCATGGTTGGCTGTGGGACATGATGGGAATTAGTATGTGCATGTGGCTTGTTGTTGTCGGCCATTTTCATGTTGATGGGTTTGTCAATACGCGAAATTGGCGCATTTGGGGGACTGAGAATCTGCATTTCGCAACTGAGAAGTCTCATCACCCAGAATAGGTTTCTGTGTGGTGTGCTATGTCCAGTCATGGAATAATTGGAATAATTGGTGCAATATTCCTTGAGGGCACAATGACTACCGAATAGTATGTGAAGATTTTGGAAGATGATTTCATCCCCCTTATCCAAAGTGACCCTGATTTGACAAGATGTGGTTTGTGCATGATGGAGCTCGATTCCATCACAACAGGATAGTGTTTGATGTCCTGGAGAAGCAGTTCAGGGACCACATTCTGGCTACAGGGTACCCAGAGGCCACTGGCATGGGCCTCAACTGGCTGCCATATTCTCTAGATGTGAACACATGCAGCTCTTTTTTGTAGTGTTATATTAAAGACAAGGTGTACAGCAATAACCCAAAACCACTGATGAACTGAAGACAGCCATTCAGGAGGTCATAGACAGCATCGATGTTCTGACAGTTCAGTGGATCTGCACCACATCATCGCCAATGATGGCAGGCATATCGAACATGTCATAACCTAAACCCAAATATCTGTAGTTATGTTTACATGTTGAATAAAGCGTATGCAGGCCATGGTTTGTAACTAATTTATGTTTTATTTTATTTTATTTTATTTTTCATGTAGTTCTATAATTGTCACCCTGTTATTCATCTCATTATTAGTCGCCATCTTTCGCTATTTCATTTGAAAGTGTACTGACATAAGGAAAAATTGGAAAATTGTTTGCAGTCTACATGATTTAGTATTTCTTCCTAATGTAATATAACTCCAAACTGTTTTTTCTTTAAGAACTTAGAGTATCTAAGCTCAGTTTGCATGTGTGCTAAACTGACTAACACTCAGCTGCATTTCTTGCATTCTTTCAAGATTTTCTTTTTGGCAGTAAGCCTACTGGAAATCCTGTAGGAACCTACACTGGAGCAACAGTAAAGAATACGTTACTCAAGAGTCCTATATGCAGTCTCCATGGCTAATAGACTACACTCCTGAGAAAACTTCTAACCCATTGAAGTCTCTCATTTGCTCAACCATGAACTGTTTGCACATGTTTGCTCTAGTTCACAATAAATCCAATCATCGGTCAAAGCAGCAGATTCAGAAGCTTATCAGTAATTAGATTCTCCTGCACATTTCCTGTTCATGGGCATTTAAAAATAAATATTTGAGTGAAACTGTTTTAAAAGTATTATCTGCAAATAGCTGCTACTGGCAGCTGAAAAGTTTGTGACAATAATATCTTGTTGGCTTATAATTCAGTAACATTCGAGCTGAGGTTACTATAGTAACAGACACACCCAAATAAACAAAACTGATGAAAGGTCACCACATCCTTATTACTAACTAATGCATAGCACAGAGCCAGCTAACAGCACAGAAACTTAATTAGGTTTTGAACTACTTCTCTCTCTCTCTCTCTCTCTCTCTCTCTCTCTCATATACACTATATACACTGTACGTGCACAACCATACAAATGCAGTTGTATCTATTTTCTCATTTAGTTCCCGAGGATAACTCCGTGGTTCTGCTGGGAGTGAGTACTTGTAGACACCATAGTAATAAATCCTCTATATTGCAGGAAGAGTGTCAAATTATCCGACAATTATTACTGGGAGTCAGTACTTGTAGACTTGACAGTACTACATCCTCTGTAACAAGTTTCTTGTGGTGACCATTTTTGCAGCAACTGTATATAAATTGAAGCAGTTCAAAAGAAAAATGACTTTTGCATGCTGCATATTAAGTCTTTTTTTTATTTATTTAACTCATGCACGCAGATATGTTTCACCTTAGTTAAAGGCATCTTCAGTGAGTGTCCTGAAATATTATACATTTTTTTTTTCATTTGCACATATAGGTTATCATTTGCACATACAGGTTATAGATTTAAAACTGTTCATTGAAGATTCATGATGAAATGGAACAGTACTTACAGAGCGCAATGCTTGCCACATGAGAGAAAGCTACTTGACATACAAATAATGAATTAGATGTGGCTCCACAAGTATTTTTCCATTTCATTATAAAACTTCAATTTTTAAAATTATAGCCTGTATATGCAAATAAATGTGTATGTGCTGAAGATGCCTTGTAACTAAGGCGAAACGAATCTGGGTGCACAAGTTAATTAAAAAAACTTAGTGTGCAGCATGCAAAAGGCATTTTTCTTTTGAACTACTACAATTTAAATCCTCTACATTGCAGGAAGATTGTCATATTATCCAACTGTTTATGATCATTTATGAAAAAGACATCACAAGCACAAACAATACTATCTGTTGCTCGTTTTCCTAGAGAGAGACTGTTAACAGCCAGAGAAGTCTTTGCATTCACAGTAAATGAAAAAAAGTTACTTCTCATCATCACATATAAACACATTTTATTGGTTTCTGTGCCTGTATATTTAAACTATAAATAAATAAAACCATTATGAGTCACTAAACTTCAATTATGACACATTTCAGAGTGTTGCTCTATTGTCAAATGACAGTTCTTGTTTTTAGCTTAACAGAATTGCTCCTGGAAGAGCAACAATTCTAAAATCTCTAGAAATGTTTTAAAATTATCACTTTGATAGCAAATGCATTTAGGTAGACTAGTAAAATGAAATACTTTAGGAAATAACGTAGCATACTTATAGTCCTGTGTGCCTGTATTGTGTATTTGTTTTGAGAGCTTTATATTTGAGGTTTACACACTAACCATTTACATATTTTCCTGAAGATGTTACAGAATTTAGGGCTTCTGGCTTAAAGAGGTGTTATTGGTCCCTTGTGTCATCAGGTGCACGGAGACTATTATTTTTTATGTTAACAACTGGTTGTATTGTGTTTATTTATTTATAAATGAACTAATCTGTCACTGCACAGATGTACGTTGTATGCTTCTGTATTGTGCCTGATTATATTTTGTGGTAATGAATGCTAAAACTTTTTTTACTGTGTTATCTATGAAAGTGTAATATTCAGTCAATTATAAGATTCTTATTAATGAAATCAAGCAAATTATTCTAGATATTTCAGAATGAAAAGATTCTTCGTACAGTGACATTATATGCTATTTTCTTTAAAATAATAATGCGCATTTTTTTCAGATGAAGATGATGAAGCAACAGACTCACGATGGACATCTTTGCACCTATTTCTAGTATCAGCAGGCTTGGCTGAGTATACTAGCCTGTTTGTTGAGGAGAAGATAGACCTAGAAGCTTTAATGTTATTGGATGCAAATGACTTTGAAAAACTAGGTCTTAAAATGGGTCCCATAAAGAAACTGACAAAAGCCATACAGAAACGAAGAGAGGCATTAGAAAGCCCAGGAGAAGTGTCTGATAGCAAATTTTAAATAAGTGTCCAAACAGAGAAAATTATATCACTACTATATACTTCACCAGGGAGAGTACACAAAAATGAATATATTTTATATGCATTTCACATCAAACAGTTACGTTAAACATAGTATCATTTCAGTGTCATTTAAGCAGTGTGTGATATTCATAAATTATTACCTCTTAACTGAAAATATATGAAGAAATACAAATATGCTAAATGTACAAATTTAACTGTATGTATATAAAGACTGGAGATCAGAGTCAAAGAGGTGGTTTTTCAGTTGAAACAAATGCCACCAGCTAATGTTAGAAAAGAAGCAGCAATACTGTCAGTTTATCTCAGTATTCTTTTAAATAAAAATATATGTATATAAAATAAGCTAATTTCAAAAGGCATTTGTTAGCCTAATATTTTGATATGGCTGTAAACCCAAATATTTGTGAAAATAAATGCTAATTTATAAGTGCATCAATGGTACTGTTTACTCACTCTTACCAACCACAATTTTCTTTAGATGCGGAAGCACATAGATTTCAGAGGGTACCAAATCAATAGTTTATCAATAAAAATAATTGCACATAAAATACTTACTCACCAAGCGGCAGCAGGAGAAAACACACATATTGGTTTAGGAAATATGCAAGCTTTCTGAGCCACAGTCCTTCTTCTGGTAGAAGGGTTAAAGCGGAAGGAAGAGGGATGAAGGAAAGGACTGGTAAGATTTAGGAAATGGGGAGAGTTACTGAAAAGTCGCCTAAAACACCACGTCAGGGGAGACTTACCAAATGGAATGAGAGGATGAGACTGATTATTGGTGACTGCACCAGATGTGTGCTTAAAGGTTGAAGACATGGTAACAAGCAAGATGGAGATTACTTAAAAAATATCAAGTAGGAGGTAATAAAAGCAGAAAGCTAATGGCATTATATATGGTAGGCAGGTGTGAGGTAGGGGTTGAAGAAAAATAGATACCTCAGAAAATAAAATATACTGCTCAAAAGAATTAAGGAAACATGGCTTTGGGCATCTGCTATACTCCATTGAGCAATAATTTAGGACTGCGTATGTTGCCAAGCTATACCTTTATCTTGAAACTAGTTGTTGTAACAGTATGCCCTGACTTTCTCTTTCACAATTTTAGTACCAAAAAAAAAAAAAAAAAAAAATCACATCCTTGATTGCTTACATAAAAAGAACTGAAATGTCCAACAGGTGTCAAAAACAAAGTGGAAACAATCATTCATTCCATCATCCTGAGTGTTTTTAATTTGACTCTGAGCTTCAATAACGTACATTCCCTCCATGAGCATTTATCACTGTCTGACACCTATGTGGCATGCTCTGTATAAGTCTACAGAGGTCATCCTGTGATATCTGTTCCCATTCTTCTATGAGAGCCCTTGAGAGTCTGTGGTGCAACAGCATGACCATGACCACGTCTGTCGAGCATGTCCCATGTACGCATGATGTGGCTTATGTTGAGACTCACTGCCGGCCTTTCTGTTACTGCAATGTCCAGCTTTTGCAAGGCATCCCTGCTGACACCTGCCACATAGGCCCTGGCATTAGAGGAAATTCAGGACTATCACCGTATGCAGTAGCCACCACATAGTCCAACAGGATCTGTTCAGTGGACTGCCTGGCGATAAGGCAACTGCAAATAACAACAATAGCTATACAGCCTCCCCAAAACGTCACAGAACCTTGGAAATCTGTCAATTTCCTGGACAACATTTAGCAGATAATACTCATCACAGGCTTCAGCACACAAACACAGCCATCACCTCATGTCAGAGGATATCTGGACTCATCTGTGAATAACATGTTTTGCCATTGACAAAGTTTCCAATTGACATGGGAATGGCAGAACTGAAGGTGTGCTGCAAGATTTTGGTGTGTAAAGCATGTCACTTGAATGGTATGTCTAGGTCTTGAAGTCCTTTCTTGTAACCTGTTCAATACAGTTCGACTGTACACAGCAGCTCCAGTGGCCCTTCTCAGATCATCTTACAGTGCTCTTGCGGTGTCTATATGAAAACGCAACACAGAGATGTCCAGATATCGGTCTCCAAGGACAGCTGCAACGTTTGGTGATCTTGTCCAAGTCACCTTGTATATTGATCCGTCTCCCTGTAGTGTGTCCACAACCAATAGATACACATGGAGAGGCAATGGCATCTGCAGCAACACGACTGAATATTGTCCTTTTTTTATCTAACAGACCACCCTTGCAACTTCCACTGGATTATGATGTTGCATTGCATGTGCTTGGTTGAATACAACATCCACAAATGACAACTGTCATCTGTGTGCCTCACTAGGAAATATTAGGACACTGGTAGTCGCTTTCTTCTGATGGGTCACCTGACACTGTGATGCATAACACAGCCAACAGATAGTAAATGCTTTTACTTGTTGCCTCCATTCAAAGTGAAGAACTCAAGCCATGCAATAAGACCACAAGTACTGACCTGTATCAAAACAGATTTAATACAGTGGATGTTGACAGAAGTTGCCTCTAATTCTCTTGAATAGTGTGCATGAAGACTAAAAACTCTCCATCTGAACGGGGTCAAAAGGCCCATTGGTACCAACTGACTGCCACGTCATCCTCAGCCAACAGGTGCCACTAAATGTGGATATGGAGGGGCATGTGACCAGCATACTACCCTCCCAGCCATTGTCAGTTTTTGTGACCAGAGCTGCTACTTAACAGGCAAGTACCTCCTCGAACTAAGTGCACCCCGCTTGCCAACACAACTTGACAGACCCGAACAGTCACCCATCCAAGTGCTTGCATGCCTCATAGCACTTAACTTTGGTGACCTTAATGGATCCATTGTTACCATTGTGGCAAGGCCGTTGACATAGTTGCTGAAAAGAAATCTGAGATTGAAAAATTATCAGAAATTAAGGTCTGGGGGCTGGTGAGATCCAAGGACATGTTGTAAAGTCTGTTCCCACCTGCTGTATATAAATTATCCAGTTAATACATACTTTTAAACAAATAAAACAGTATTTGATATAAGACAATATGAAAAAGGAGCCTCTTATTCGTGATTAATATTTCATTGTCTTTCTACCTCTTCCTGTAGATGCTCATGACTAGCACAAGAACATTCAACCAATTTCACTGTTTTTGAGATACTCGTTCACAAGCCCTGTGTAATAGCAACCTGCCCTTTATCAAAGCAGCTTATCTCAATGGATTGTAAAATATCAGCATGAAGCTGGTCATCCATGATGGCCTTTTGCCTATGCTAGTTGAAAGTCTCCTTCATGTTAAAATTTTCCACAAGTGGTGAGCTTAAGCAAAAATGTCAGAAGCTGGTTAAAAAACCTTTCTAACAATACCTCATTCACCCCTGTATGATTAGTATTTGTTGAGAAAAAGGGATGTTGACTTGAGAAATAATATATATGATTCAATTCAATTACTCTTCCAAATCATTTGCCATCTCAGACAGAATTACTTCGTTGGCAAAAACCTTGAACTCTAATTCCCTTTCTAAATTTCTCCTTGGCTTCCTTTATTACTTACTCAACGTACAGATTGTATAACAAGAGGGAGAGGCTACAATCCTGTCTCACTTTCTCCTCAACTACTGCTTCCCTTTCATGCCCTTTAGTTCTTACAACTGGAGTCTGGTTTCTATACATAACCTTCCGCTACCTATATTTAAAACAGGTATTCCAGTCAACATTGTGAAAAGCTTTCTCTAAATCTGCAAAAGCTATAAACAAAGGTTTGTCCTTCCACTAGTCTTTCTTCTAGGATATGCTGTAGAGGTAGTATTGATCTTGGGTTTCAAAGTGGAATCTAAATAGAGAAAGCAATACCAGACATTATTTATTAAATTCTGTCAGAATTAACTGAGGGAAATTATCTCATCAGTAATTTTATTAGATTGCCCTTGGGAAGAGGCTTTGTTCTCCTTGTAAGAAGGGAACGGAGAGTGCATCACTGAGGTACGGTATGTGCATGTAACTAATGTGTGGTATAAGTGGCATTATTTTACTCCTTTGGGTTGCACCTCTACAGAAGTATTGCTGCTATTAAAGTTCCCACACTCCTATTTTTAATTTTTTACATTTTTTAACTTGCTTCCTTACTTGCTTATTCTTCACAATCTGCATGCCTGCTTTTCTTCAACTGCTACCACACACACTTCTCTGTTGACCACTTTGCACAGATGACACATTACATCAAGCTCCTAGTGAATTTCCCTTACATTATGTGTATTCATATGCAGTTAAGTCGAGAAAGTCACATAAAAATTTTTATAGTCCCAAATATTCACCCAAATTTTGGTCTATTATTCATATCTATAAAACATGTTATCTCAGCCTGAATTAAATGAGCAGAGGAGCAACACAAACTCTTCCCAAGGCTAGGCTAAAAAACAGACTATCTATACCAGCCAAAGACTAAGAGCGAAATCAACATAAGGACTGAGAGCTCAGACTAAGAACAGATTAGAGCAAGACTGACTGAAATGGCATGAGCTTTGACCTTATAAATACTCGCGTTAGGATATTGTTCAGCTTCTTTCATCTACAACAGTTTACAAATTCTACAGGTCATACGTTTCCTCTTTTATTGGCTACTGATTTTCTCATCATATTTTGTTTGCATATTATTTATCACGAACAGCATTTATTAAAATATGTAATACTAATTTATGTTTACGGAATGGGAATCCTGCATTTATGACCATGGGATCCATAATGTATGTTGAAATGTAGTTTTTGAAAATTTAGTAATTTTTAATTAAGAACTTTGATCATTTATACAGGAGTCAATTAATTCATAAAAGTCTGGTGATGAAAAGTTTATCCACAGATCCTGTAAATTTACAGTAGTTCAACTGTAATTGGCACTGAAAGTTTGAATCAGGTGAAATCTTTAATTAAAAATATCTTTTAAACTAATTAAATTTGGGTTTACATAAATACTTTACGGAAACAAGGAAAAATAGCTCTTTAATTTGGAAGTGGTCTCTCTCTTCGAATTTGTATCTGCATCTACCTAACTACAATTTACCAATTACCTCGTAAAATTCTTCCTATGGCTAGATGTATGAAAACTTTTGATTACCATCATTCCTAACAAAACTAATAAGCTCATTGCAACCAGGACAAAAAACTGAAACTGAATAACAAAGTTCTTTGAAGGGAATCTGTTTCTACCATTTTGATGATGTGAATACTATGTGCTTAATGAAGGAAGATTAACATCAGAATTTTTTAAGGAAAATTACCAAAAATTTAAGTGAGGTGATATCAACCTGTTTTGTCGTAAAGTCGGTATATGATACATAATATTTTGGTTGTGAAGAAGCAATATACTCAGAAGTACAAGAAAGCACACATATTTTAAACACGTATTGTCTTAAAGTACCTCAAATGGAGTTATTTGGGACTGCAGTGCAACTTGGGATAATATGAATCCATTATTTGGAATATCTTTGTTATGAGTTGCATCAGTGAGAACCTATATAACACAAAAAGCACCTGCAACTGAATGTCTACTAGCAAGATGTACATTTTTCCAGGAGATATCAAGGTAGAGGTGTAACTGAAGTTGGATTTATGTGATGTACCTGATTTTCTGGAAAAATACACATAAAAACATTACAATAGTTCAGCTGTAATTGGCATTGAAAGTTTGAATCAGGTGAAATCTTTAATTAGAAATGCCTTTTGAACTAATTAAGTTTGGGTTTACATAAATACTTTACTGAAAGTAGGAAAAATAGCTTTTTAATTTAGAAGTGGTCTCTCTCTTCAAATTTACATCTGCATCTACCTAACCACAAGTTACCTATAAAGCTGATTGATTATAAAGGTGAATATATTGTAGTATTATAACCCCATTTTTCAGCATCAGAGATGCTTTGTATTTTGTGTAGCTGCCAACCTAAGCAATTAAAATTTATTTAAGTTGTAAATTGTAATCCCAGTTACTTGGGACAATGTCCCAAGTTACACTTGTTTCAATAATCATCCACAAAATTAAATACTAATGATTGTTTCGATTATATTTAAGGCTAAATAACATGGAAAGGCAGTACAATAAGCAGTTGGGAGCCTGAAAATACTATGACTTTGCAGATGGTATCCCGCAAATTGCTTGGGATTCCGTGAAGAAAGAACTGTCAATAAGGAAAGCTGCTGAGATGTAAGGTTTGCCTAAGAGTACAATTGCTTGTAGAGCAGCTGGCAAAAACACCAAAAAATATGAGTGTCTATGTGTTCTATCAACAGATGATGTAGAAATATTGACAAAATCCTTACTCCTGATTGCAGTTTGATGTGTGACTAATTGTCAAAAGATATGTTGACAAAACTATTGTGTGAGAGCCAAGATTCAAAATCAATATGCATGGTTTCAAATAACTTCCAGGTATTCAGCCAGGTAACACTTTCAGCGACCGTCGACATTTCGGCGGGAGAACACCCCGCCATTTTCAAGGCAAACTGCAATGGACAGGCGCCGTACACGCAAATTTAAAACCTCGGTTCTCGGACTGAAGCAGGAAAGATAACCACACACTGAACACTAGTGCCACAAAAGATGACCGAAGTCAGAGCTATCGATAGTGAGACTATGAATTCGCAGGTGAGGTAGCTTTGACTCTGTCCCTCTGTTTTTTGGAAAGGGAGAGAGCCATATTCCAAACAGAGTTTAAACAGCAGTTTGCCTTGAAAATGGCGGGGTGCTCTCCCGCCAAAATATTGGCGGTCACTGAAAGTGTTACCTGGCTGAATTCCCAGAAGTTATTTGAAAGTTTTATATGCCAGGCGAAACTCATGTCTCATATTGTTTACCTCTACGGGGAGGAAATGTATCGGTTTTTACGTAAGTTGGATAATCTTCGTAGCTGTCGAGTTAGACTGCAATGTGCTTTGTCGTTTTTATTGAGGCGTCGTGATGAAAATCATGTCCCAACATTTGCCAAGGTTGTGCACCATATCCATTCTCCTGCCACCAATTGCATCAAGCAACGTGCTGGCTTGGCTCTTGTTTGCGAAAGGATTCATTTTACTCGTCGACATTTGGATTCTGTTTCCAAAGAATTGTATCGTTTTCATTTAATGGTTGCATCTGAAGTGTCTGATTTCACTTGGGATTGGTTGGACGGTGCTTCATGGACTCAAGCTGACTGCGAATACAACTCCGTCACTGTCCGGCATTTGGCAAAGTTTGAACGTTTTCATCGCGTGGAGTCGGATGTTCTGTGATAAATCTCACAGTGAAATCTTTTGATGACGCAACATTATCCATGCTAGGGAAGGGTTGAAAATTTGCACCTACTCCGAAGAGTTTGCCGGTAGTTGATTTTATTAGTTCAACTGAACAGGCAGTTTGCGTGACGCTGCAGAGGAGGTTAGGAGGGTGGCATGCCGTGTTTTGACTAGGGCTCGTCCACCCAAGAGTAATGTAACAGCAGCAGAGAGGGCTGCTTTACGCTCTCTCAAAGTTGATCCTGATATTGTTATTTTACCTGTGGACAAGGGCAATTGTTTTAAATAAACATGATTACGTACAAAAGATGCAACGTTTACTATGTGATTCAGCGTATCGCAGAATCGATGCTGACCCCACAAAAAGTGTTGAAAGACCAACAGTCTCCTGAAGAAAAGTGGTTTGTTGCAGGACACTATCAAGAGTCTTAACACCTATAGTGCTGTTCCCCCGAGGTTATATGGCCTTCCGAAGATTCACAAGGAAGGGATTCCTTTCCATCCTATAGTGAGTAACATCGGCACTCCGACATATTATGTAGCCAAGCATCTTGCTTCTCTGTTGAGTCCACAAGTAGGTCGGTGTGAACATCATATCAGGAACTTAGCTGATTTTTTACATCGTTTGGAGGGACTGCGGTTGAATGATTCTGATATTTTAGTGAGTTTCGATGTGGTCTCTCTCTTCACTCGTGTTCCTCCGTCTGATTCATTGCGGTTAATTGAGGCCAGGTTTGGTGCTGAATTAACTAATCTCTTTTGGCATGTGTTGACATCAATTTACTTTTTATTTAATGACCAGTATTACGAGCAGACAGATGGAGTTGCGATGGGCAGTCCGTTGTCTCCTGTCATCACAAATTTGTTTATGGAAGACTTCGAGGAACGTGCATTGGAGTCAGCGCCTTTGAAACCCACCTGTTTCTTTAGATACGTTGATGATACCTTCGTTGTTTGGCCTCATGGTAGGGAGAATTTGAATGTCTTTCTAGAACATCTGAACTCGATCCACCCGAACATTCATTTTACGATGGAGATGGAAGAGAATGGTTGCCTTCCCTTTCTTGACGTGTAGGTTAGGAGGAAGGATGATGGATCATTGGGACATGCAGTCTACAGGAAACGTACTCACACCGACTTGTACTTACAGGCTAATAGTTGTCACCATCCGGCTCAGTGTGAAGGGGTACTCCGTACCTTGGTACACAGGGCACATGTCATTTCTGATGCTGAGACTTTGCCAGCTGAACTGTCCCATCTTGAAGTTACATTTCGTCAAAATGATGAACATGCGTTGCGCTATCGACCAACTGTACATCGGGTGCTTGATGGTAATTCTGAGTCAGCACCTAAGTCTACTGCCTTTTTGTCTTACGTAGGAAACACGTCCAACAAGATCGGTCATATTTTACGGAAATACAATCTGAAGTGTGTTTTCCGACCTCCATCTAAAATTAGAGCACTTTTGAGTTCCGTTAAGGATGATCTTGGAGTGTGTAAGGCAGGTGTATATCGTATTCCTTGTAGCTGCGGCATGGCATATATTCGTCAAACTATCACGACCGTGGAGGCAAAATGTACTGAGCATAAACGGCACACACGATTACAGCAGCCAAGTAGATCTGCTATTGCTGAACATTGCTTGGATACTGGTCACCCCATGTTATATAATAACACTGAGATATTGGCATGCACATCCAGCTATTGGGACAATGTTATTAAGGAGGCAGTTGAGATTAAATTAGCGAGCAACCTCATTAACAGGGATGGAGGTTTCTGTTTAAACTCTGTTTGGAATCCGGCTCTCTCCCTTGTCAAAAAACAGAGGGACAGAGTCAATGCTACCTCACCTGTGAATTCATAGTCTCACTATCGATAGCTCTGACTTTGGTCATCTTTGGTGGCACTAGTGCTCAGTGTGTGTGTGTTACCTTTCCTGCTTCAGTCCGAGAACCGAGGTTTTAAATTTGCGTGTACGCCGCCTATCCGTTGCAGTTTGCCATGAAAATGGCGGGGTGTTCTCCTGCCGAAATATCGGCGGTCACTGAAAGTGTTACCGGGCTGAATTCCGGGAAGTTATTTGAAAGTTGTATACGCCAGGAGAAACTCAGGTCTCGATATGCCTGGTGTTGACTGGGTGAAATCATTTCTGAAGAGAGAATGTGATCAACTGAAAGTGAGATTAAGTGAGAACATCAATCAAGGCAGAGCTGCTGTTGATAAAGAATCAATAACAAACTGCTTTAAAACATTAGAGGTAACACTAAAGGTTATGTACCCATTGATGCTATTATAAATTGTGATGAGACCAACTTGTGTTAAGATCCAGGAAGGAAGAAAATTATTGTTTGGCAGAGACGCAAATATCCAGAAAGATTGGTAGACACTTTCAAGTCAAGTAGACCAGTAATGTTTGCTGGAACAGCTAGTGGACATTCACTGCCCCCTTATATTATTTATAAGGCAGATCAACTATACCAAACTTGGGTGGAAGGAGGACCTCAGGGAACATGATATGACAGAACAAAATCCAGGTGGTTTGAAGGTCCAGTTTCTGAAGATTTGTTCTTTACTTTAGGTTTACCATATTTGAAATCCTTAGGAGATGGACCAAAGGCTATTATTGGTGACAATCTCCCAAGTCACATTTCTATAAGAGTGATGCAAGAACACGAGAAGAACAATATCACATTTGTTCTACTACCATGCAATGCAACACATGAGCATCAGCCTTTAGACCTAGCATTCTTTACACCCTTTCAATTTGAATGGAGAAAGGTACTACAAGAATGGCAAAACAAACATTATGGAATAATTCCTAAGAACACCTTCCCACATCTGCTGAAGAAGTGTTTAGGTCATCTTGCTGAGTTGGCAGATGGATTCCAAACAAATGGAATCAGGGGTCTTGATGCATAACAGTGTTGGGAAGGCTATTAAAAGAACTATTGAAGAGAGTCACTGGAAAGCACCATTGCAAGAATTTTTGCACGAAAATTCAGACTTCTGAAACTGAAATACCGAAAACCCAATAGAGACTTCAGCTAATTGCGGCTCTAAGAATTTCAACACAAATGCTTGCAGATCTTACTAACAACAGGAGCAAGGGTCATACTAAGGAGCATATAATTGCTGACACCAGTGAACTGAAACATGAGGGTGGTTCAATTTAGTTCTGACTGAGACCACAAAACAGAAGCAACATAACAGAGATGACTCAGAGTCTGAATCTGATAATGAACCATTCTCAGTTTGTGAAATGAGTAAAGAATTGGAGTTTGATAATTTTGTTGCATCAACTGAAGAATGTGACACAGTTTTGGGAACCCATTGGAAACAATGACAACAAAAAAATTTGAAGAATCCTTTGTAAACATCCAGCCACATGTTAATGATACTATGGTGATTAAACTCATGTATGATGAAGGCACCAAGAAAGAGAAGGAAAAGTTTTTGTAAGGCAAGTGCTTTCAACAGAAAGTGATGGAATCTGTCAGTGCAAACTACCAAGGAAAGAAAACCATTATATTTCTATTTCCTACAGTTGATGACACAGACAGTGTTAAGACACGTCAAATAATGAAGGTTATTGTACCAACTAAAGTATGAGAAGGGTAGATATGTATTCACTGTGCTTGACCACATCTGAATCAAGTGTAATTTTCTGTATTTAGATGTACTGTGTAATAACGATGAGATAAATGCATTAGGTTGGCAATTAATCAATATTTTTTCTTATTGTTTATTTCTGCAATGTCTCAAATAACCTAAATAAACTTTGACATAAGACTCACACATCTAGATATAGGAATACTATGAAGGTACAGTCCGAAATTATCTCATCTCAAGGACAACTTGGGACAGCAAGTAAAAAGTGCTTTTCAGGCCTAAGCAAAAGATAAACATTTATTTCATGATGAAAGCTAACTAGAACGTACAGTCACTGGAGTTTATACACAATCAGTGTGTTAGTGACACTTAATTTCTAAATTGTACAGTAATTTGAAAATGGAAACCATCCTAAGCAGTCCAATTTGACGGTGATTGCATTTTTGTGAATATACTACCATTTTCAGTGATACAATTTTGTGTGTTCCTCAGTGAGTTAACTGATCATAACGATGTCAAAACTAAAAAAAAAAAAAAAAAAAAAAAAAAAAAAAAAATGTTTTTCTTGTCATATAATTTTTCCTACTTGTGTGACACCTACAAACACATGGTCCAGTCGCATCAATGTGGCAACCACCTATGTTTGACACCAATGAGCAATAAACACTCACACACTGCAGTTGGCAGCACTGACAGCGGACAATATATAAATCTTATCTTGGGGACGTGAAAAATGTGCAGCCGTTGCAATCTGGAAATGGAGCAATTTATCTGATGTCCAAAAGGGCACGATCATTGGTCTTCAGGCCATTTCTGAAATGGCCAAGTTTGTAAACTGTTTGTGTGCTGCCATGGATAAAGTACACTGTGAATGGAGAAATGGTGCTACACAACATTGGCACTAAGGCAACTGGGGTGCACCACGGGCCATAGACGACAGGTGTGAACAATGGCTGCAGAGGTGAATGGGTGCCTAGACCTGCAACTGTCGAGCTACTGACCACCCAGATGAATCAAGCAGCTACCAACAGTGTCTCCTCAATGACCATTCAGCGAATGTTCCTCATATGGGGTTCCGCAGCATGCTCCTGGTTCATGCACCCATGTTTACTGCTGTTCAGTGGCATCAAAGCCTGGAATTTGCAAGTCAACTGTGCAACTGAACATCAGTTGGCGACAGTGGCCTTTTCAGATGGCAGATAGCTACTGGCATGTATGGTGTGAAATGTCTGAAAGCAAACACTGTACAACAATTGTTGGAAGGGCGCAAGATGGAGGAGGTAACTTTATGGTGCAGGGAATGTTTTCGTGGCATTGCATGGCTGAGCTCATCATTCTGGAAGACACAGTGGATCAACACAAGTATGTATCTATCCTTGAGGACTGTTTAGATCTATCTTCAAGAGTGTTCCATTTCGGTTCCTTCTGTATCTCTGTGACACACTCACATGGATTACACAAACCTGTGACCATTCATGTTAGTATACATTCAATATTCCTCGTTACGCCTACCTGGTTCATGTCTCACCTACATGAGCAATATTCTAGAACTTGTCGCAGGAGTGATTTGTAAGCAATCTCCTTTGTAGATTGATTGCAATTCCCCAGTATTCTACTAATAAACCAAATCTACCACCTGATTTACCCACGACTGAACTGACGTGATCATTCCATTTCCTATCCCTACAAAGTGTTACATCCAGGTATTTGTATGAGATGATTGATTCCCACAATGACTCATGATATTACAGTCATGAAGTGCAAAATTTTACATTTCTGAACATTTAGAGCAAGTTGTCACTTTGAAATCTTATCAAGATCTGACTGAATATTTATGCAGCTCCTTTCCGATGGTAGTACATTACAGATAACAGCACCATCTGCAAAAAGCCTGATTTTACTATTAATACTGTCTGCAAGGCCATTAATATACAACATGAACTGCAAGGGTCCCAACACTTTCCATGGGGCACACCCGAAGTTACTTCTATGTGTGATGATGATGACTCTCCACCCAAGATAACATGTTGCATCCTCCCTGCCAAAAAGTCTCTATCCAGGCACAAATTAAACTTGAGACCCCATATGATCATACTTTTGACAATAAGCATAGGTGTGGTGTTTAATCAAATGCTTTTCAGAAATCAAGAAATACTGCATCTACCTAGTGGCCTTAATAAAAAAAACTTTCAGTCACACATGCGAGAAATGAGTGAGTTGTGTTTCACAAGATCAATGTTTTCTTTCAGTATGCCATATGAGAAAGTAGCAAGTTGTGTTCCACAAGATTGATGTTTTTGAAATCCATGCTATTTGGCACTGAGCAGGTCATTCTGTTCAAGATACCTCATTATGTTTGAGCTCACAATATGTTCTAAGATTCTACAACAAACTGATGTCAAGGATATTGGAGAGTAATGTTGTGGATCACTTCTACTACCCATGCGACTATCGTTTCAATATACACTTAAATTTTCCCCAAAAATCTCACTCCTATCAATTTCAGGTATCAACTAGCTTTCTGTACCTAATATTATGTGAGCTTCACCGCTTTTCACAAGTGTCTCAAACTTTGTTGTGAATGCTTCAGCAGTTTACCATTAGGATTTTAATAGTCTGACCTGTAGGAGGCATTTCATTTGATCTTACATTTCCTGGATTTATATCCAATCGAGAATCTGTGGGACTGTCTCAGTCAGTCTGTTCATACCATGGATCCTCAACTCAGATACCTATCACATATGGCCAAGGAACTAGAGATGGCATGGCTCCACATCCCTGTCAGAACCTCTAGAAACCTCACCGACTCTCTTTCTGCACCTTTTGCAGTGGTCCACACTGCAAAAAGTGGTTATTCAGGCTATTGAGAGATGGTCACATTAATGTGACTGGCCAGTGTGGATGCTATGCTGTTGAACATCTCTGCTGTACATTGTCATGAACCATCAACATGCCAGTGTCTGTGTTACTCACCAAAATATGGAACAGACATGTTGCCAATTGTTGTTGATTACTTACGTGCAATAGTCTTGTCATATAATTTTCTGTAATGTGTTTTATTCCCAAAAATCAAGCAATGGAAAATCCGGAATGGAATGTAACAATATTATGAAAAGGAAAGTTGCTACTCACCTTATAGCAGAGATGCTGAGTCGCAGAGGGGCACAAAAAAAAAAAAGACTGTCACAAATAAGCTTTCAGCCAGCAAGGCTTCATCAAAAATAGATATATATATATATATATATCTCTCTCTCTCTCTCTCTCTCTCTCTCTCTCTCTCTCTGTGTGTGTGTGTGTGGGGGGGGGGGGGGGGGAGGGGGGGAGCGTGCGCGTCATCTATTTTAGATGAAGCCTTGCTGGCCAAAAGTGTATTTGTGACAGTCTTGTTGTTGTGCCTATCTGCGACTCAGCATCTTTAAAAAATTATAAGAAGTTATAAGTACATGTTGTTCAGTGTATGCATGTATTTTGAGGACACATACACTGATGAGCCACAACATTATGACTATCTGCTTAATAGCCTGTTTGTCTGTCTTTGGAACGAAATATATCACTGATCCTGCATGTCAGGGATCCAACAGTTTGTTAGTTAATTTGTGACATTAGATGTCTATGCACAAGTTATGTAATTCATGTAAATAATGGGCCTCTGATTTGCTTATGTGGTGACGGCACCTCATAGCGATTCTGATGAGTTCCATAGGATTTACATCAGAAGAATTTGGTCACTGAGACATCAACGTGAGTTCATTATAATTCTCCTGAAACCACCGTAGTATGGTTCCGGCCCGAGACATGGACAAGTATACTGCTGAAAGGTGACATTGCTGTCAGGAAGACATCAATCATGAAGGGTTGCAGGTGGTTCACAGCTGTCATCATGTCTTCAATTACTACCATAAGTCCCGTGCAAGTGCAGGAGAATGTCTTCCATAGCATAATACTGCTCCCACCAGCCTGCGTCTGCAGTGTGCTGCATGTTTCGAGCCGCCGTTCACCTTGATGACGGCATTTGTGAAGATGACAATTGACCTAGAGTAGCACAAATGTGATTCACCCAAAGAGCTACCATTGTTACATAGATCGACAGTTGAATTCCGGTGGTCTCATGCCCACTGCACCATAGCTGATGACGTTGTTGGGTCAACATGTGAATACATAGGGGTGGTCTGCTGCAGACATCTATGTTCAACAATGTACAATGAGCTCCAAAACACTTGCGCATGCACCAGCATTGTGCTCTTTCAGCAGAGATGCCACACATCACCATCTACCCTCCTTTACAGAGCATGCAAGCCTCCAAACCCCACCTTCTGTGAAGAGTCATGGACGTCCAACCATTTAGCGCCCAGTGGTAGTTTCATTGTCTTACTACCTCTTTCCATAGATGCTCATGACTAGCACATGAACATTCAACCAATTTCACTGTTTTTGAGATACTTGTTCACAAGCTGTGTGTAATAGCAATCTGCCATTTGTCAAAGTTGCTGATCTCAATGGATTTCCCGATTTGCTGCACATACCTTCGCTACGGTGATCCCCCATCTGTGTCTGTTCCGCTTACATACTTTCGTTACCCTGTCATGTGCCTTCAAAGCCACCAGGTGGCATCTGACTTCACAATGGGCAGTGGTTATAATGTTTCAGCTTATCAGTGTAAGAGCAGGGGGTGTACAGCCTTGTAGCACAGCTGGTAAAGAGAAATGCTACATTTACATTATCAAAACGTATAGTTACACAGATTTCAAGATAATATTGCGTAACTAAAAATGTTGTGTCATCAAAGAAAGAGTTCTCACAGGAACAATGTGAGACAGAAAGTTTATAACGTTTCTGAAGGGAAAAAAAATTTGTAACACTACTTTGTATATTGGAAGAACTGAACTGTATGATTTTATTGATATAACCCAGTTTGGAGATTATACTGTACGCATTGCACAAACAAAGTCCTGCAACTAGCTGGAGTAGACCATAAATTCAACATAATCATACTTATTTCAGAATCTGTCAAAAACTTGGTGGTGAAGAAGAACAACACTAAGAGAAATGACACTCCAGAATTGTGCTACTCTTACCCTTAAAGCATCTAGTGAGTTTTACATGAATCTCAAAATGCACAGGCACAAAGTACTCATTATCTTGACATGATAACAAAAAGACACTTTACTTTTCTTTTTTTAAATCGTCACTCTCTCTAGCAAAAATTATTACAGGTAAAAATTGTGCATCACTTAACTTTTCATTTTCTGGTAAAAATGGCCATGCATTTTGCTATCTATTTATCCAGAGCTACTCATGTATCAAGTATTCGAATACTACGACAAGTACTCCAATACTATGACCCACTTCACTGTCTTTCGAAAGGCTAGTTTTCTTGCAGTCCACATGCAACAGTCCCAAACAATTCTGTACTGCAGTGGTGAAAAAGAACAAGTTGTGATGTTTTACTTGTGGCAATGACAGTGTTCTGGATTGATAGGCACATAAACAAGATTACATCATTGCTAAGTTTTTAAGCAACACAGGCAGCTAAGACAGTATTTACAATTCAGTGCCCCACCTAGACAATTACTTAAATGAAAGTTGAGACTCCATGTCATATAACGGAGCCACAAGAGCAGGTCAAAGTGAGAGATCAGTCACTGTGACACTGATGGCAACCAATCTCTCTTTACTACACCACTCGAATATTAAAGCCATTTTTTATTCCTCCATAGTTCTTTTTTCAAAAGTTTCAGCTGTAGGTTGTTCCTTAACCCAGAATACTAATAAGTCAATACATATATGCTGCTGCTACTATTACCGCTGACAAAACCACAGCGAAAAACCGCCAATTCTAAAAGCATATTTGTATATGTTTTTACTTGACAATTTCCTTTCTACGGTTTTCTTTTCCAAAAGAAACAGGTTTTAAGAATCTCATCACAAACCTTTGAGAGTGATAGGTCACTCGAAGTGGATCTATTTTTAATATCAAGCATATGCTTGTCAATCTACTTTTTGAGTTGTGCATTGTGTTGACTGAGGCATGTTCGAAACTGTGTGCAATGCACAGTAGTAAGTTCTTAATCGGTTACTCTAATCCTAGGCGTTCTGTGTGCCTTATGAGTTGTTCAGGTACACATGGTATAGCATGAAATATGAATTGCTTGAGGTCACCAACATGATAATGTGTTCATCTAGGTCTACTACAAAACGGTATTGTAACATTTGATTTTTATGCTGACACCTGCGTTATATAACTAACTTTAATATATTTCAACAATGACTTCATCCTTAGATGTCTGACCATGTCCAACAGTGTGACACTTGAATCACAAGTGTACAGTAGAATAAACTATCTGTGCAACCAAATGGGGGAACTTCTGTTAATGTGTCTTAACAATTTACTTTTACCTTAGGGCACTAAGAGCCCCACATACATGATTCCACTGATCTAATCTCAAGAAACTTGCCATGTCTGCAACAAGAGTCCAAGGAAATATTTTAGTCAGAGGTAATTGGGCAGTTTGGACTTCTACACTGGATATGTTACAATGAGGTTATGCTCACTGGACTTCGCAATTTTGCACCAAGCTCTATGTGATTGGCCACAAAAGGGGGAACTTGACGAAATTAAAGAGATAATCATTTGGTAAGTATTCAGAAAGCAGGAAATTAAGAAAACAAATCTGTCATGGCAGAAAAAATAGGAAACTTCTCCAATGGGTCACAGAGCTAACAAATTTCTTCCCAGTGTGCGAGAATTAATTTAATTACAATATTTCTAGGGAAAAGGCCTGATGAAGCTGTGAATGTGGTTATCCTGAAGAAACGTCAGATCTCACAATATGCAAGTGCCCTAGGTAAACATGAATTGATAAGTAAAAACACAAGTGGAATAGCCATAGCATGCACAATTCTAAGAAAGCTGAAGACAATTTTGCAAGGCACTGAAATTATGACTGTACAACAAATGACAATTAGAGAAAGTTTGAAGGTGGCTACTTGACATCCAGTGATCATACCAGGACCACTAATTAGCAGACTAGAGCTCACAAAAAGATATCTAACACCTAGTATGATATGGCACCAAGTGTGTCAGTTTCCAACAATTATATGATGACAGCACTGTATGTTAACATATTATTCTAACACTTGGTTCTGTCGCAAATTTAAACTGGCCTTGGGTACTGGGTTGGATAATATAGTATGCAAGATTTCAGTAGCAATAATTTGCAGTAGAGGACCTCTGTGGCAGCGCCAGAAATCAATGTACTACAGGGAAAAGTGACAGCAGATGTAAATAATTATGTTGTTGTTGTTGTTGTTGTTGGTGGTGGTGGTGGTGGTGGTGATCCTCAGTCCAGAGACTAGTTGATGCAGCTCTCCATGCTACCCTATCCTGTGCCAGCTTCTTCACCTCCCAGTACCTAGTGCAACCTACATCCTTCTGAATCTGTTTAGTGTATTCATCTCTTGGTCTCCGTCTACGATTTTTACCCTCCACACTGCCCTCCAATGTTAAATGTGTGATCCCTTGATGCCTCAGAACTAGTCCTACTAACCAGTCCCTTCTTGTTGTCAAGTTGTGCCACAAACTCCTCTTCTCCCCAATTCTATTCTGTACTTCATCATTAGTAATGTGATCTACCCATCTAATCTTCAGCATTCTTCTGTAGCATCACATTTCGAAAGCTTCTATTCTCTTCTTGTCTTAACTATTTATCATACAATGTTTTGCTTCCATACATGGCAACACTCCAAACAAATACTTTCAGGAGAGACTTCCTCAAACCTAAATCTATACTCAATGTTAACAACTTTCTCTTCTCCAGTAACACTTTCCTTGCCATAGCTGGTCTACATTTTAATATCCTCTCATTTCGACCATCATCAGTTATTTTTCTCCCCAAACAGCAAAACTCCACGACTGCTTTAAATGTCTCATTTCCTAATCTAATCCCCTCAGCATCACCTGACTTTATTCGATTACATTCCATTATCCTTGTTTTGCTTTTGTTGATGGTCATCTTATATCCTCCTTTCAAAATACTGTCCATTCCGGTCAAATGTTCTTCCAGGTTCTTTGCTGACTGACAGAATTTCAATTTCATCAGCAAACCTCAAAGTTTATATTTCTTCACCATGGATTTTAATTCCAACGCTAAATTTTTCTTTTGTTTCCTTTACTGCTTGCTCAATATACAGATTGAACAATGCTCAATACACAGAATGAATAACATAGGGGACAGGCTACAACCCTGTTCATGCCCTTCCAAACCACTGCTTCCCTTTCATGCACCTTGACTCTTACAACTGCCATCTAGTTTTTCTACAAATTGTAAATAGCCTTTCACTCCCTGTGTTTGACACCTGCCACCCTCAAAATTTGATAGAGAGAATTTCAGTAACACTGCCTTGTTTGTTCCTACATTTCTCCAGAATCCAAATTGACCCTCCCTGAGGTCGGCTTCTACCAGTTTTTCCATTCTTCTGTAAAGGATCTGGGTTAGTATTTTGCAGCTGTGACTTATTAAATTGATAGTTCAGTAATTTTCACACCTGTCAACACCTGCTTTCTTTGGGATTGAAATTATTATATTCTTCTTGAAGGGTATTTCGCCTGTCTCATACATCTTGCTCAGCAGATGACACAGTTTTGTCAGGGCTGGCTCTCCCAAGGCTATTAGTAGTTCTAATGGAGTGTTGTCTACTACCAGGGCCTTGTTTCAACTTAGGTCTTGCAATGCTCTGTCAAATTTTTCACTCAGTATCATATCTCCCGTTTCAACTTCATCTACATCCTCTACCATTTCCATATTACCCTCAAGTACATCACCCTTGTATACTCCTTCCCCCTTTCTGCTTCTCCTTCTTTGCTTAGAACTGGTAGATAAATGTGTCTTTTGTAATTGTGGTCTCCAATAGGAAGACTTATTTGATGCAACTCAGTGAGCTAGTCCATCAGGTGCAAGCTTTTTTTTCATCCCCGCACAAGTACCGTAAACTACATCCATTTCTACCTGCTTAATATATTCACACCTGGGTCTACCTGAATTTTTTACAACTAGACTTCCTTCAGTTAACAAATTAACTGTTCCTTGATTGCTCTGAATGTGTCTAATAAAACTACCCCTTCTTTTAGTCAAGTTGTGCCTCAAGTTGCTTTTTTCCCCTAATCTGATTCAGGACATTACTACTCAATCACCCATATTACCTTCTGCAGTCTTCTGTAGCACCACATTTCAAAATCTTCAGTTCTCTTCCTGTGTGAACTGATTATTGTCTACATTTCGCTTTCCTACAAGACTATGCTCAAGACAAATACACTAAACTCTTGGTACTCCAACACTCTGTAGTCCAGACTCTCAGTAATTTAGCCACATTCAGCCTCTAGTCGCTTAAGCAACATGCTGTACATGTTTCTTCTAAAATGAAACATTATGCTAGACCTCAAGCAGAAACTTTAAATTATAGATAAGCTGAACTGAGGTCCTATGCAAAAAGTCATTGCTGCGGAGTACACTGTTGGACGAGCAGCTATTTATGAGCAAATTTAACAGACAAAGAGATAATCACAAGTGTACAGTAAAGTTACACTAAAAGTGATGAAAGGGACATAAAAGGAGAGAACACAAAGATACCTCACACTTCTCGGGCTGTAGCTGCAGACATCTTCCTGGAGTGCGTTATGCAACAAACAGAAACTTTCACTACTGATGTAACGCTTGTAAAGCCGTTATGTGATAAAGAATACCGACATCCCGTATCATTTTGACAACTAAAAATTTGGGGTGTTTCATAGTGAGTTATACAACTGTATATGCATATACTCAATCCTCGAGTTTTCTATAAAAATGGATGTATATTTAGATTTAATAAAATATAACTTCTATGTATTTACACTTAATTTAATACTCAATAATCCAGTATTTCCATTAATCCAGCACCCATACGTACAAGGAATGGCCAGAGCAGCTGAAGTCTAGTGTACCTTCAGAAAAACCTAACACTTCAAAGTTTATACTAAATGTTAGTCTAGTCTTTTTTCTTGCTATAGCTTGTCTGCATTTTATAGCCCCTCTACTTTCATCATCAATTACTTTGTTGCTCAAACAGCAAAACTCGCTTACTGCTTTTAGTGACCCATTGCCTTGTACCATCCCTTCAGCATCAACTACCCATTCCATTCAACTGCTCTTCCAAGCCCATTGCCATTCTGGACAGACAGTTTCACTGGCAAACTTCCAAGTTTTTTTTTTTCTCACCCTGAACTTTCACTTACCAAATTTTTTTTTTGTCGGTTTCATTTAATGCTTGTTCGCTGTACAGACTGAATATCAGGGATAGGCTACAGCCCTGTCTCACTACTTCCTCAACCACTGCTTGCCCTGCACATCCCTTGACTCATTACTGCAGTCTGGTTTCTGTACAAGCCATAGATAATTTTTCACTCCCTGTATTTAATTCCTGCTACCTTCAGAATTTCCAAATGTATTCCAATCAACATCGTCATAAGCTTTCTCAAACTCCACAAATGCTGTAAACATCGGTTTGCTGTTCTAACATGTTGACTGTCAGCTAACATGTCAGAGGTTTACCCCTGAACCATGTGCCTGCTGGCACCCACACACTGCACTGTGTTTAGTATAGTATATAGTGCTGGACTGTGCCTTCACTTCTGGCAGAAGGGGTGAAGGGGAAGATGGTTGGTTGGTTGGTTGGTTGGTGTTGAAGGGACCAAACAGCAACGTCATCAGTCCCCTGTTTCAAAGGCAGAATCTCACAAGAGTCATAACATTAAAAGGTAAAAGGATAAAAAATGTAAAAGTGCAGTCAGCAAGTGGGCAACCCCAAGGCTATGCTAGAGGCAGGAAATATCCCACCCCTGATGCCGTACAGGCAAGTCCACCTGCTATTCAAAAGCATTCAACCACTAGAATCTAAAAGTGCGTATTGTAAAAGGAGACTAACCAAATCTAAAAAGCGATAAAAACAGAGTAAAAGTGAGAGAAAAGAGGATCTTGGTCAGGGAGGGGAGTCAGGAATCTCTAACCGCAGCTTAGAGTGGGAGACACTCCGACCCTCACCGCCCTGCCCCTACTCCAGAGGGACAATAAAAACCTTAGAACTGAAATAATGAACCAATTTCACAGAAGAAACTGAGAACCAGTTCCACCATCCGGGAATCGTCTGCCAATATTAAAGGCAAAGTGCGGGGAAGTTCGTACTTAGTACACAGAGCCAAAAGCAGGGGGCATTCCACCAAAATGTGGGCTATTGACTGGAAGGCCCCACAACCACAAAGTGGGGGTGGCTCATTATGCAAAAGAAAACCATGGAGCAGCTGGGTATGGCCAATAGGGGGGGGGGGGGTGGTTTGGAGGGAACATGGATGGGAGACAGGACAAAGAAGGAAGCTGAAAATCACAGTGAAGAGAAGCAAGGAGGACCCCTACCCGTAAACCAGCCCGAGGGCGGGAATCATATGGGCGATGTCCTTGGTCTGGGAACAGGATAGAATAGGAAGGATGAGTGGACAGTGATTGCATAAGAAACCAGAAGCTGGGACCACCAAACAGAAAGGGGGGGGGGGGGGGAAGAGGAGGATCTCAGTTTCAACCAGGAGACTATCAACAGGGCTAGTAGGGAAGGCACCGGCGGCCAAACGGATACCACAATGGTGGACCGGATCTCGGAGGCGCAGTGTGGAAGGAGCAGCCGAACCATAAACTTGACAACCATAGTCCAAGCAAGACAGCACTAAAGCCCAATAAAGGCGGAGGAGAGTGGAACGATCTGCACCCCAAGAGGTGTGGGCAAGGAAGCAAAGGACAACCTATCTTCAGAAGTCTAATATGAGGCAGCCAAGGGAGCTTGTTGTCAAAAAGAAGACCCAGGAAAAGAAACTGTGGCATTGAGGTAGATCTCCGGAGTGGGGTGCACCGTAGTACAGCAACAGAAGTGGACCACCCACGATTTTAAAGGAGAGAACTGAAACCCGTGTGAGAGGATCCATGCAGAGGCACGCCGTATAGAACCCTGGAGCTGCCGCTCTGCAGAGGCCATTGAAGAGGAACTAGCCCAAATGCAGAAATCATCCACATACAGAGCAGGGGTGACCAAAGGACCGACGGAGACCACAAGTCAATCTACAGCAACGAGGAAAAGAAGTACACTCTATATGGAACCCTGTGGGATGCCATTCTCCTGAGTCCATGGAGAACTAAAAACAGTACCAACCTGAACCCTGAACGGCCGATGGAACAGGAACTGGCGAATAAAAATCGGGAGTGGGGCCCAAAGACCAAACTCATGAAGTTTAAGAAAGATATGATGGTGCCAAGCCGTGTCATAGGCCTTACGAAGGTCAAAAATACTGCAACCAAATGGCAGCACTGGGAAAAAGCCTGCCCAACTGCAGATTCGATCGGAGACTGTCCCTCTTGGAAGCCACACTGGTAAGGGGACAATAGATCCCGAGATTCGAGGACCCAATTGAGCCAATGGGCTACCATCTGTTCAAATAACTTGCACACAGCGTTTGTCAGACACATTGGCAGATAGCTTTCGACAAACAGGGGGTTCTTCCCAGGATGGGAACCATGATGGTATCCCTCCACTGTGAAGGGAAGTCACCCAGGAGCGAAATACAGTTAAAAACCCGGACAAGATATTGTTGTTGTGGAGCACTGAGATGTTGAAGCAACTGGTTATGAATGGAGTCTGGGCCAGGGGATGTATCATGAGAAGAAGAAAGTGTGGAAAGAAGTTCCCATTCAGTAAAAGGTTTATTGTAAGATTCTGACTGACAAGGGGTAAAACATAAGGTGGAAGCTTCGGCCCACTGTTTCTGGTGAAGGAAAGCAGCCATACAGGAATTTGATGCTCATGCTGTTGCAAAATGGGTCTCAAGATGTTCCGTGAGAATCAAGGGTCCGTGCGAAGGCAATCCGGGAGCGCAAGGCCCAGGAGGGTAGACTGCCGGTGGCAACCTTGGAGAGAGCAAAGTGTAGACCATACCCGGGACAGTGTGACAGTAGAACCAAGGGAAGAAACGAAGTGTTCCCAACACACCCGTTTCCTCTGTTTGATTATATAATGGGCTTTGGCGTGTAGGCATTTAAAGGATATAAGATTGACAGCGGATGGATGCCTCTTAAGGTGTTGCAAGGCTCGACAGTGATCACGGGTGGCCGTACTCAACCATGGGACTTGCTGGCGGCGAAATGGTCCAGATGAGCGTGGGATACCAAGGCTAGCAAAGCGAACAATCGCATCAGACATGTCACATAGGATGTCACCAATACAATCTGACAATGAGGGAGAAAAAACGCCAATCGGCGTGTTGGAAGGACCAACGAGGTAACCTGTCCATTGGGGAGAGGGAAGGTAGTGAGAGAAACAACGGGAAATGGTCACTATTACAAAGGTTGTCATGAGGCGACGAGTGTAATGAAGGGAGGAGGGAGGGAGAGGAAAGAGAAAGATCAATGGCAGAAAAGGTACCAGGACCGGCACTGAAATTGGTAGGGGAGACATCATTAAGAAGGCACAAGTCGTGGTCTGCAAGAAACTGGTCTATGAGAAGATCCCGACTAGATCGAAATGCACTGTCCCACAAGGGATGATAAGCATTAAAATTCCCAAGGAGGAAGGGAGGAGGAAGTTGCTGAAGAAGAGTAGTTAAGGCAGCAGGTGTAAGAGTCCTGTCAGGAGGGAATAAAGATTGCAAAGTCCAGGTGGACCCTAACAGCAACAGCTTCCTATGTAGTCTGAAGAGGAATCCACGTGCTAGCAACATCCATAAGGACCAACGTACAAATGCCACCAGAGGCCCATAGGGATCCGACACGATTTCGGCAGAAAGCACGGAACCCACGGAGGGTCAGTGACTGATCATCAGTAAAATTAGATTCCTGTAGAACCACACAAGCTGCAGAGTAAAACGAAATAAGGGATTTCAACTCTGGAAAGTAACAGTAATATCCATTACAATTCCATTGGTTAACCACAGAGCGATGATTCAAATGGGGGTGAACAGGCTAAAGCCAGTCATGCCGCCAGGTCACCATCTGTCACCAACAAGGAGGGAGCAACATCCATGAACAGCAGGTCAGTCAGATTGTGAAGGTGGGGACGGGACCTCCAGTGACACCAGAGGCTCCTTGTCCCGGGACGTATGTTTCTTCTTTTCTTTCTGAGATCGAGGAGGGCTGCGCTGCAAAATGGAGCCAGCTGCAGCAAGATCTGGATCAGAAAGAAAGTGAGTGACCTGGGGGCCCACAGACCGTGGTTCTCGTGTGGCAGCAGACCTTTGGCCTGAAAGGTGCCGGGAAGGAGGGTCCCGGGATGGGTGCCTTTGACTGGCAGATGCCGAAGAAGTGGGACACTTCTCCGGCTGGGGAGGGGGAGTGGTGACCTGAGGGGAGGGTGTGGGAACCGCAGGGAATGGGGGGGGGAGAGGAGAGGGTTTTGGGACTGGGGTAAGGAAGGAGGGGGTGTTGTTGTTGTTGTTGTTGTTGTTGTTGTGGTCTTCAGTCCTGAGACTGGTTTGATGCAGCTCTCCATGCTACTCTATCCTGTGCAAGCTTCTTCATCTCACAATACCTCTTCTGAATCTGCTTAGTGTATTCATCTCTTGGTTTCCCTCTATGATTTTTACCCTCCAATACTAAATTGGTGATCCCTCGATGTCTCAGAACAAGTCCTACCAACCGATCCCTTCTTCTAGTCAAGTTGTGCCACAAGCTCCTCTTCTCTCCAATTCTATTCCACATCTCCTCATTAGTTATGTGATGTACCCATCTAATCTTCAGCATTCTTCTGTAGCACCACATTTCGAAAGCTTCTATTCTCTTCTTGTCTGAACTATTTATCGTCCACGTTTCACTTCCATACATGGCTACACTCCATACAAATACTTAAGGAAGGGCTGAAGATTTAACTAAAGCATAGCTAGATGTCATTGACACAGGATGAAGACGTGCACAATTCTTACAAGCCTCAGTGTAGGTTAGAAGATCAAGGGACTTATACCCCTGTATCTTTTTTTCCTTCTTACAAGCTGGGCAATTGGGTGAATATGGAGAATGACTGCCATGACCATTAACACATACAGGAGGGGGAACACAGGAATTCCCCTCATGGACGTCCACAGTCACCACAGAGAGAGGTCTGCGAACAGTGGGAAGACGTGTCCAAAATGCAAACACTTAAAACGTCTCATAGGTTGTAGGATGAACGGCTTCACATCACATCTATAAACCATAATCTTGACCTCCTTAGGGAGGGCATCCCCTTCAAAGGCCAGAATAAAGGCACCAGTAAAAATGCAATTGTCCTTCGGGCCCTTCTGAACACGCCGAACACCCCGCCATCCAAGATTGTCCCTAAGTTCCTCATCAGTTTGAAGGATGAGGTCCCTGTGAAAAATTACACCTTGAACCATATTCAACGACTGGTGGGGGGTAATGGACACAGGAATTGTGCCAAGATGGTCACAGGCACGAAGGGCCACAGACTGGGCAGCTGAAGCAGTTTTGATCAACAACGAACCCGACCACATCTTGATCAGAATCCACTTCGCCAAACTTGTCTTCAATGTGTTCCACAAAAAAATAAGGATTTGGTTTTGGTGAAAGTATCCCCATCAGGCCTGGTGCAAACCAGATAGCAGGTGAAAGGTTTCGCCCCCAGCTGACGAGCCTGACCCCCCTCCTAGGGGGTAGCCATGGAAGGGAAGGCCGAAGGGGCAGAAGAGGCAGCACTAAAAGAATCAATTCCATTCAAAGAGATGGCCATAGAAGAATGGCCAGAGTTCTGGACCCGTATGCATTTCATTTGCATAGCATCCGCCCTGATGCCACCCACTCTGACCAGGGGCTCTCCCCACAGATGCCACCCAGCCACAGCAAGGGCCACCTGGCACGGCAGCCATTGCCAGGAGGTCCGATGCTCCAGGATGACAAGCAACCACTCCTAGGCCTATATGAGGTGGTCACAGCTCAGGTATCAGAAGTGTTATCCCTGTGTGTTCAGGGGGCTCAACCAAAAGTGTAAATAGTGACCCTACCACACAGACTGGCTACCATGCTGGCTATGTATCCTAGCATCAGACGACAACTTGAAGGAAAAGAGGGAAAGAACTAGGAGGGTACACGCCAGTGACACTAGGTAAAGTGCTCTTCCCCAAATGGCTCACACTACGGAATAGAAATTTAGTAATGGAGGTCAAACCCCAAACGGAGACCAGAGAACGCCAAAAGGATGAGGTAATTACTCAACAAAACCAAAACGCAAAGTCAACATAACCAAGAGGATAGCAGGGCCAACATAAACAAGGACACCAAGGCAGGGAGAGGAGAGGGCAGAGGGGAAGGAGCAAGCACAGGAAACGAGGGGAAGGTAAAGGACATGCAGCCCGGGAAAGGAAGGAAGGCTGCAATAGTTCGGGGCCCCGTGCTCGCCACGCATGTACTCACGAAAGGACTGTGAGTGAAGAGGAAGAAAGAGGGGTGAAGGAAAAGCACTGGAGAGGTTTTACTAAACCTCTTCAGTCCTTTTCCTTCACCTCTCTTCCTTCCCCTTTAATGCTTCTGCCGGAAGAAGCAGACACCAGCTCCAAAAGCTTGCATAAGTAAAACCTCCTTTTATGTGCATGTTCGCCTCCCAACACTTGGTGAGTAGATTTTTTTATCTATCCAATTACATTATATTGTTAGTATCTGATTATTTTAATTGTTATACTGGACAACATTTTGAATTTTGCAAATTTACACGCAATCCAATGATACACTACTAAACTGAGTGGAGCGTGTGGCCACCAATAGGCACACGACGTCAGGTGTGAACCTTAGTGTCATCCAGCAGCCTCGCAGCAGTCAACACGTTAACCTATCTTGTTTGTTGAGACTTAAGGTCCAGCATTGTCTCCTATGTTCCCACATTTCTTTGGAACCCAAACTCATCTTCTCCGAGGTTGAGTTCTATCAGTTACCACATTCTTCTATAAAGAATTCATGTCAGTATTTTGCAATCGTGACTTATTAAACAGAGTTCTGTAATATTCACACCTGTCACCACATGCCTTCTTTATTATTACAGTTATTTCAGTAACCAGAATACTCATGTCTAAGACAATGAGATTCAACTTCCTGTTACATCTCATGAACAGAGGTACTCCATAAACATGCTTGTAGGTATGTATGTTACAATCTATGGCCTCTACCTTTACCAGCCATCTCAAATGAGCAGCTTACTGTCAGTTTCTGCATACCACATATGCAAAACTGCTATAATCAATAACCTCTGGTTCCAATACGATATTGTACCATTTAATTGTTGATGCATGAGCAAAGGTACTGATGACTTTTGGGCCATCTCACAGATTGAAAAAGATCTATTGTGCCTGCAGTGATTTATCCACCATTTGGAGGATATCAAGAGCACAGCACAGATTCAAATTGCCACAACAGCTGACATTAATAGTTGAATTAATGATGTGCACATCCAACACTGAATAAAATCCTACTATGCTCGAAAGAAATGAGGTGTCTGCTGTTAAGATACTATACACGCAATGAGCCTGTAAGCAGATTGTCTGCACACATGCTGGATGTTTACTGAAACACACATTTTCACAAAATTTGCTTTGTATACAACTAATCATTCTCTTAACCACCCGGTTGCCTCGCATGAAAAACTCATAAATGACAGGGTTATAAAGGAATATGTCCTAATAGCAATGAATTTACCCACTAAGTGACTTATTAATTCTCAAAATTTTGGTGAGATCTTCAAACACCCCATAAAACAATTTCAATATTTCACTGTTTGAAAAAGATTCACTGGTATTAATAGCGCTTTGTGTTGTTAGTTTTATTATTTTGCCTTGCAGGGGAAATATTGCATTGCCAGACATAGGTGGAAAGTTAAGAAGTTTATACAGTCACTGTGATTAAGGTTCTAGAATAAATGTGCACTTCATTCCTTTCACCCAAGTGAATCAAACACAAGGTTGCCACAAATGGAATGTGTGGTGCCTCACACAACTCTAGCAAAAAGGGAGAGGTGCTGATGTCCTTTGAAGAAATATTAAACATTATAATGAAGAGAGCTCCATTTGAGTTAACCGAGATTTCAAATGGTAGTATACTATCAACTGCAGTGAGCCTTTGTACATGTAACGACGAGAATATATTACAGTTCACAAGACATGAAGGAATGCTGTTTGAAGAATTCGTAATGTGTAACTGGGCTAATAAATTGAAGATGGAGAAGACTGGTTGCCTGGATGGTGTACACAGCGGTGATGAGATCCAGAGCAGATTCAGCTAAGTGGGTACAAAAAGCAGGTCTGATGGCATCACAAAATATTCATGTAACTCCAGGAAAGAAAAAAAATCCACTACAAATGTAAGAGGGCTCTCTGAATAGAGAAATTTAGCAGTTGTGTCAATATGTTGTTTAGACTTATACCTCTTATTCAGTTTATGATTATTTTCTTTATCCAGTGAACACACACACACACACACACACACACACACACACACACACACACACACACACTCTTTGCTACTATCATGTCCTATTCTTAGATTTTTACATAAATTAACAGAAACTGATACAGCCTCAATATTTTCCTTGCATTCCGTTTTATGAAGAGTTGTAATGTCTACTTGTCTAACATCTTAGCTCAGCAGAAGACTATTCCTGAGATAAAGGTATGTGAGAAAGACCAGAATATGTGTGAATGCAAGCAACCTTAATCTGGTCACTGTTGAATGCTGTCTTTTGTCTTGTAATGTACTGTATTATCAAACCAACAGCTAGCATAAAGTCTGGTGGGACTCAAGCCACACGATGATCTGTACTACTACTTTCATTCACCGAGACAAGTGGAGAGTGCAATACTAGAGACAAAAAAGGAGTACGTTAAGCATGTAACAACAGCAAGTTATAACCAGCTCCCAAAACTAAACGCTGGACACTTACCTTTAAAGTTCAGTAAGTACCAACTCAACAGAATATTGGAAATAAATTGCATGATCATCTATAGTTTAGTTCAGAGTACTCTTTGGCTATAAAAGTATCAGAGAAACCGATAAGGATGCATCGATGCAGACTGAAGAATTTTATAAAATTATGAAGCAGATATATAAAAAAGCAGTTTGCTATAAAATATCTACAACAATACTAAATGTTAAAACACACTTCACAGTATAACTGCACTTTTGAAGTGCTGTAGGGTGGATTGAAATTCAAATCTTTTGGGATGACAGGTCACTGACATGCAGTATGTGAACACACTGCAACTCAGCATGGGTACAGTCATGTGTAAAGACAAACCCAAGAAAAGTCATCAGGTCTCCAACTTTGTTTGTGCTCTTTTTTTTGCCACGAACATTTACACCAACAGAAGTAAATAAAAATTTCACAAATGGAATGGTGAAAAACCTCAAGAAATGTACCCTGTATCAATTAAAGATTACAGCTCCAGCTACTTTATTGGCAGGGGAGCAAAAATGGTGCTCTGGCAGAAACAGAAAGCGAAGTAACAATGTAATGTAAGATTCTAATACAAAAACAAAGAAGCCACTGAAAATAACTGAAATTCCTGGACGGAATAATATGAAGAATAATGGTAAGGCAACCACTCACCTATACTGAATTATTGTGCGGTTGACAGACAACAGAAAACAGTATTCACTCACTTTCAAAGCTCTGGCTCTTTTCCTCATGCTTGTGTACACACACACACTTTCTATGACTGTGGCAAGACTGCAAAATACTGACATCCAGACACTTAATATATGACTACATCTGTGTCAGTTTCCTATGACAATATACTTCCAGTTCACATACAGTACCACTGATGAGTATCTCTTTGATAATTGTGGAAACTCTTAGGTGGCACAGTCATTTCACTAAGAGCACACAAAATTCTCGTATCAATCAAATAAATCACTATATGTAACAATAATCGTCGTCATCATGTATGGTATTCTTCTTTACAATCATAGACAGACTTGCTTGTAAGGCAACTTTTATTCTTCCCTGAATTGAGGCACAATCCAAATATTTTGGCATTTAATGCTATAACAGCAAGATTTATCACGGGCATGGCATGGAGCATAGCAGCTTTAGAACTTTGTCTTTACTAAACACAGTAAATGAATACCATTTGTAACATACTGATAGCACAATAATTACAATTTATGCTTTTACACATCAAGATGCTTCCAATTAATGATCTCAGATGTGCTTCTCTTAACACAGCTCTAATTATACACAAGATAAAATACTTTTCGAGACTTCAGCAAAGAGGAAGGAGTTCTGCACCAATGGGGATTTTAAAGACAATTTGTTTTTATTAAATGTGTGAATTCAGCTTTTTTGGCAAAGGATAATAGTAATACAGAAAACAGATTATAAATATGATTTACACAACTGGTTTCCGTAGCAGAAAAATAAATAATTTATCTCTACCACAAATGTTTAAATCTTCACAACAATTCGTATTTTCATTATGATGGAAGATACTCCAATTATTGACTTTTCCAAAGACCTGAGTACACTGCTTTTAAATTAATATAATCACAGTTCAACACTGAATCACTTCAGTGTAACAAAATGTCTTCTATAAATTAATAACAGTCCCCCCTAAAGTTCAAGTCTTATATTCTCAACTCCAAAAACTCGTCACCTGGAAATTTTTCACAAGCTACCTGAAACCAGCCATTGAAAAATTTCTTTCTGGACAAAGAAAGATCCCCTGAATGAACTTACAGTTGTGAATCACAGAAACAAAAGAATGTTGAGAATAATTTATGTGTAAATTTCAACCTGAGAATACTGTACACACCACATAAGTAAAACGGAAATAAAAATCAACCTTTTGAAGGTGATGACATATTACAAAATTCTGGCACTAGATGACTAAAGCTTCACAAACTTAACATCACAAACATATTGGCTGCACTTTTATAGTAGTAAAGCACTCCTGCTTAAAAAATTTCTTACTATAATCAAAATTTTAAGTTTTGTATAAAGCAGCTTTGACGCTGCAAAGGCATACGTGCACACTTCTTTATTCTTCTGAAGTGTTCAAGAAATTGGTGTTTTGGAGAATATCTGATACAAATACTAATTCAAGTAACTATGTTAGTCTTGATCGCTTGTGTGTTGGCGAGTCCATACTTATATCAGACAAAGGAGAACTTGACGGAGCCGGTCGCTTGTGACGGGCAAATTCATTTGTTATAAATGAACCAAGATCTGATGAACGCTGCCGGCGTGATGCTGCAGTTGCTGGATCTAGAACAATAACCATGGGTAAGAATTTAGTCACACATTTCAAAGCTTTTATGGTCTACAAAAGATGTGACTATGGGAGACAGGATCATGGTAAAGTACTTCAACTCAAAAGTTAGCATTCAAAACTCATACAAATACACGAATGCCATTTTTCTACATACACCATCAAAAAGGACTATTTGCTGCTAGTTTCAACTATTTTGTCACCACAAGGGACATTTTAAAGCTCAAAGTAACACATATCATGTGCCCATACTCCGAAATTTTGTCAAATATATAGTTAATGCTGTGAAAGCCTGTACAGGTGAGTAAGAAAATCAAATCTGTATTGTAAGAATATAGTACTAGCGGTGAACTGTTTGACCCAGTCACATTGATGAAATATCTATGCTCAAGACTGTTAAGCAACATGACATGGTTGGTTAGGGGGAGGGGGCTGAACAGCAAGGTCATCAGTCCCATCAGATTAGGGAAGGATGGGAAAGGAAGTCAGCCATGCCCTTTCAGAGGAACCATCCCAGCATTTTCCAGAAACGATTTAAGGAAGCCACAGGAAAGATGGCCAGACAAAGGTTTCGAACGTCTACCCAAGTGCAAGTTCAGTGCACTAACCGTTCGCCACTTCACTTGGTTGTGGCTTATGGAGTATGTATGTAGATCTAGATGAAGACGAGCCTAGTATACATCACAAGTTTTATAACAGCTATTCACCACGAACTGTAGGTTTTCAGGTGCAGAAGTAGGACTGGAAGCACAGAAGGATGGACTACAAAATTGGGCAAGTTGGTTCAGTGATATGAGTACCAATATGGGCAACAGATTGAATTTTGAACAGGATGTTCTCCATGTCAGTGTAAAATAAAAGGTAGTTTAAGCTCTGACAAGGGACATAGTTGAGAAACTCAACATCAGTGTGATAAAGAACAATTCTTCTTACTCGCTGATTTTCATGGTTGTGGGGTAGAGGGTAGAAAACTTTGCAGGATACTTTTTTTTATTGTACTAGCAAGGCAGGGTAGTGTTTTAAATTTCTAAACATACTGTCAAACTGCCAGTTGGTTCGTCATTTGTCACAAAATTGCCATGAAAGCCTTAATTTTCTCAACTTACTGCTACTGTGATGTCAGATGTGGTTTAAGCAATGGGAGAACATTCAAATAACTTCCGGGAATTCAGCCAGGTAACACTTTCAGCGACCGCCGATATTTCGGCGGGAGAACACCCCGCCATTTTCAAGGCAAACTGCAACGGACAGGCGGCGTGCATGCAAATTTAATACCTCGGTTGTGCGACAGAAGCAGGAAAGATAACACACACACTGAACACTAGTGCCACCAAAGATGACCAAAGTCAGAGCTATCGATAGTGAGACTATGAATTCACAGGTGAGGCAGCATTGACTCTGTTCCTCTGTTTTTTGACAAGGGAGAGAGCCGGATTCCAAACAGAGTTTAAACAGAAACCTCCATCCCTGTTAACGAGGTTGCTCGCTAGTTTAATCTCAACTGCCTCCTTAATGACACTGTCCCAATAGCTGGACGTGCATGCCAATATCTCGGTGTTATTATATAACATGGGGTGACCAGTATCCAAGCAATGTTCGGCAATAGCAGATCTATTTGGCTGCTGTAATCGTGTGTGCCGTTTATGCTCAGTACATCTGTCCTCCACGGTCCTGATAGTTTGACCAATATATGCCATACCGCAGCTACAGGGAATACGATACACACCTGCCTTACGCAATTCAAGATCATCCTTAACGGAACTCAAAAGTGCTCTAATTTTAGATGGAGGTCGGAAAACACATTTCACATCGTATTTCCGTAAAATACGACCGATCTTATTGGACGTGTTTCCTACGTAAGGCAAAAAGGCAGTAGACTTAGGTGTTGACTCAGAATTATCATCAATCACCCGATGTACAGTTGGTCGATAGCGCAACGCACGTTAAATCTGTCTATCACTATAACCATTTTGACGAAATGTAACTTCAAGATGGGACAGCTCAGCTGGCAAAGTCTCAGCATCAGAAACGACATGTGCCCTGTGTACCAAAGTACGAAGTAACCCTTCACGCTGAGCCGAATGGTGACAACTATTAGCTTGTAAGTACAAATCGGTGTGAGTACGTTTCCTGTAGACTGCATGTCCCAATGATCCATCATCCTTCCTCCTAACCAACACGTCGAGAAAGGGAAGGCAACCTTCCTCTTCCACCTCCATCGTAAAACGAATGTTCGGGTGGATCGAGTTCAGATGTTCTAGAAAGACATTCAAATTTTCCCTACCGTGAGGCCAAACAACGAAGGTATCGTCAACGTATCTAAAGAAACAGGCGAGTTTTAAAGGCGCCGACTCCAATGCACGTTCCTCGAAGTCTTCCATAAATAAATTTGCGATCACAGGAGACAACGGACTACCCATCGCAACTCCATCTGTCTGCTCGTAATACTGGTCATTAAATAAAAAGTAAGTGGATGTCAACACATGCCTAAAGAGATTAGTTAAATCAGCACCAAACCTGGCTTCAATTAACCGCAACGAATCAGACAGAGGAACACGAGTGAAGAGAGAGACCACATCGAAACTCACTAAAATATCAGAGTCATTCAGCCTCAGTCCCTCCAAACGACGTAAAAAAATCAGCTGAGTTCCTGATATGATGTTCACACTGTCCTACTTGTGGATTCAACAGAGAAGCAAGATGCTTGGATACGCGATATGTCGGAGCGCCAATGTTACTCACTATAGGACGGAAAGGAACCCCTTCCTTATGAACCTTTGGAAGGCCATATAACCTAGGGGGAACGGCACTATAGGTGTTAAGCCTCTTGATTGTGTCCTGCGAAAAACCACTTTTCTTCAGGAGGCTGTTGGTCTTCCTCTCAACACTTTTCGGCTCAGCGTGAAGGGGTACTTCGTACTTTGGTACACAGGGCACATGTCGTTTCTGACGCTGAGACTTTGCCAGCTGAGCTGTCCCATCTTGTAGTTACATTTCGTCAAAATGGTTATAGTGATAGACAGATTTAACGTGCGTTGCGCTATCGACCAACTGTACATCGGGTGATTGATGATAATTCTGAGTCAACACCTAAGTCTACTGCCTTTTTGCCTTACGTAGGAAACACGTCCAATAAGATCGGTCGTATTTTACAGAAATACGATGTGAAATGTGTTTTCCGACCTCCATCTAAAATTAGAGCACTTTTGAGTTCCGTTAAGGATGATCTTGGATTGCGTAAGGCAGGTGTGTATCGTATTCCCTGTAGCTGCGGTATGGCATATATTGGTCAAACTATCAGGACCGTGGAGGACAGATGTACTGAGCATAAACGGCACACACGATTACAGCAGCCAAATAGATCTGCTATTGCCGAACATTGCTTGGATACTGGTCACCCCATGTTATATAATAACACCGAGATATTGGCATGCACGTCCAGCTATTGGGACAGTGTCATTAAGGAGGCAGTTGAGATTAAACTAGCGAGCAACCTCGTTAACAGGGATGGAGGTTTCTGTTTAAACTCTGTTTGGAATCCGGCTCTCTCCCTTGTCAAAAAACAGAGGAACAGAGTCAATGCTGCCTCACCTGTGAATTCATAGTCTCACTATCGATAGCTCTGACTTTGGTCATCTTTGGTAGCACTAGTGTTCAGTGTGTGTGTTATCTTTCCTGCTTCTGTCGCACAACCGAGGTATTAAATTTGCATGCACGCCGCCTGTCCGTTGCAGTTTGCCTTGAAAATGGCGGGGTGTTCTCCCGCCGAAATATCGGCGGTCGCTGAAAGTGTTACCTGGCTGAATTCCCGGAAGTTATTTGAAAGTTGTATACGCCAGGAGAAACTCAGGTCTCACAATGGGAGAACAGGTCGTGTAAATTGATAGCCAAAGGCAGGTTTTGAAAACCAAAAGTGGGTCTGAAGAACACATTGTTAACAAGAAATTCAGATTGCTCACTACCTACTGCAGATGCATCACACACAGGTATGAAGGCCACTGAGGACATTGACTGCTATCTCCCAAAAATTTATGTGCTCTTTTTTAGTACAATTGTATGGACCATGGTTTTATGGAAGTACCAGCAAGAGGCATATATACCTCTGGGAAGGATAGTCACTGAGATGAGAAGCGCCACATGTAGTGGATTTGGGAGTAGATGTTTAAAGGAAGAGCAGATGCTGTCCTTGCCGTAGATCAAAATCAACAACGAATCTGAACCAGACATGTAGGTTACACTGTAAGGTGGATTGAAAGAATTCCTGTATGGGCCCATTAGAATGATCCCTGTACTTATGGAAGTTCTGCAGGTTTCTTTACTCGGGCAACAAAGCCAAAGGTACAGGGCGGAGGCAGCGGCGGCACCACCACCGCCGCCGCCGCCAGATTTAGGAACATATTTTGCACAGTGCCCAAAGTGGTCTAAGAAAACAAACACTGCTCAGCCAACACAAGCAGTATTAAGAAAAAGGTAGGTATCTAAATAAGGAATCAGTACTATAGCATAGCTTTAGGACTTGCTACTTGTACGAAGCATGTTTTTTAAGTAAGGTCCATTCGAACGTAAGTACACAACGAAAGGTTATTTCAAAATAGTAAATTTTCAGAAAGTACATAGTTCACTCTATTTTTTGACATAGTTGCCAAGTTTGTTCAAACACGTATCATACCTCTCAACCAATTTTAAAATAACCTCTTCATAAAAACTTGCCGCCTGCTCTGATAGCCAAGAGTTCTCAGCCGTTTTCTCGTCGACATCATTGTAACGGTTGCCACTGAGGTGTTGTTTGAGGTGGAGGAATAGATGGTAATCGCTCAGCACAAGATCAGGACTGTACAGTGGGGGTCTAAAACTTCCCAGCCAAAACTGTCCAATAAATTGCGGGTCTGACCTGCAGTGTGAGGTCTTGCATTGTCATGGAGAAGGACAATTCCCTTTGTCTGCATGCCACGTATTTTGCCTAGGATCGCTCTGCGTAGCTTTCTCTGGGTTTGGCAGTATGCTTCTGCATTGATAGTGGTCCCTCGTTGCATGAAGTCGGCCAACTAAACACTCTGTCTATCCCAAAACACCAACGCCATGATTTTGCGCTGGGATGGAGTCTGTCTCGCCTTAACCTTTACGGGCCTGTGTGTGTGTGTGTGTGTGTGTGTGTGTGTGTGTGTGTGTGTGTGTGTGTGTGTGTGTGTGTGTGTGTCCGCTCCATGCTCTTGCGCTTCAATTTGGGAATGATAGGCGAAACCCATGTTTCGTATCCAGTTATGACCTGACTCAAGAAGCTGTCACCTTCGTGAGAACTTCATCACACACTCAAATCTTTGGTTTTTGTGGTCCTCTGTTAGGAGTTTCGGGACCCAACAGGAGAACAGTTTCCTAAACTTTAGGTAATCAGAAACAATGTTGCAAAGCACTGATTTTGACACGTCAAGAAATTCGTTTGAGAGACCTGTTATCGTGAAGCACCTGTTCTCATGAGTCCTCACTTCAACTGAAGCCACCAAATCGTCTAATCAAAGAAGTGCGACCGGAGCGGTCCTCCTCATGGATGTTGTCACTGCTATCTTTGAATTCTCTTGTGCACTTCGCTTTCACTCATAACAGTATCACCGTACACTTCGAAAATAAGTCAATGAATTTCTGCAGCAGACAGGTTCCTTGCTGATAGAAACCTTATCACTGAGCGAACCTCACACGCAGCAGGCAAATTTATAGTCTTAAACATTTTGAAAGCACAGAACAGAACCGTATAGGTTAGCTACAGAGCTGAAATTTAGCACAGTTGTTCCAGAGGCATGGCGATACACGACGCACGCGGTTATTGCGATATGCGCGTGAACTACTGTTGCGCACAACTTCAACGGTCATTAGCGCCCAGACTACATTAGGAATGCACCGCGAGTCACAAGTTTAAAACAGCAACGAAACGGAAAACACGATAAAAGACAGACTGACAGGCATAGGATTAAAAAAGAAAACAGCATAATCAAATGTCTTTTGAGAGGGTTGTCAAATTGATAAAATGAAGAACGCGAGCAGCTGCTCGTGGGTCATCCGCTAAAATGGCTTCTACAGTACAGGGCAGGCCAAGATCAAGATGCAGGGTGTTAAAATCCGGACAGGACGTTAAAATGTGGCGGACCGTCAGCAATTGCCCACATGGGCAGAACGGCGCCGGCGCAGCCGTCAGCAGATGGCGATGGCTGAACCGGCAGTGTCCAATTCGTAACCGGGCCAAAACTGCCTCCTCCCGCCGAGAAGGGCGTGAGGAGGACGTCCAAGCCACGGGAAGAGGTTTTAAGGCCCGAAGCTTGTTGTCTGTAAGTGCAGCCCAATCGGCATGCCACAACGATAAAATGTGCCGACAAATTACCCTGCTACAATCTGACGAAGGGACACAACAAGAAGCTGTCCGAGGCTGGAGGACCGCAGCCTTGGCCGCGGCATCTGCAGCTTCGTTCCCGGGGATACCGACATGGCCAGGAACCCACATAAAGCTAACCGGAGAACCGACGTCCACCAGCTGCTGAAGAGAGCGTTGGATCCGGTGCACGAAAGGGTGAACCGGGTACGGATCACTGAGGCTCTGGATAGCGCTCAGGGAATCGAAGCAGATGATATATCCAGAATGTCGGTGGCGGCAGATGTAAAGAACAGCCTGGTAGAGGGCAAAGAGCTCAGCTGTGAAGACCGAACAATGGCCATGGAGCCGGTATTTGAAACTTTGTGCCCCGACAATA
Organism: Schistocerca nitens; assembly: GCF_023898315.1. NCBI lineage: Eukaryota > Metazoa > Arthropoda > Insecta > Orthoptera > Acrididae > Schistocerca > Schistocerca nitens. The sequence goes on along the minus strand of NC_064615.1, from coordinate 223,380,705 downwards.
AAAGAACACCCGACCCCGTCATTGGTCTTAGAGCCATCTATATAAATGAAGGTCATATTAATGAACTTCGAACGAAGTTAGACAAAACGGGAGTTGTAGACCGAACCGGGGGTAACGTCCTTCGGGAGCAAGCAGAGGTCAAGGTGGACGCGAACCTGAGCCTGGAGCCAAGGTGGCGTGTGGCTCTCGCCCACTCGAAAGGTTGCAGGGAGTGAAAAATTAAGGTGTTGAAGGAGGCGACGAAAGCGAACTCCAGGGGGTAGCAGGGCAGAGACATACAACCCGTATTGACTGTCGAGAGAGTCATCAAAAAAGGAACGATAAGACGGGTGGTCGGGCATTGCCAGTAGCCGACAGGCATACCGACAAAGCAGTATATCGCGCCGGTAGGTGAGTGGCAACTCACCAGCGTCAGCATGAAGACTCTCGACGGGACTAGTATAAAACGCTCCGATCACAAGTCGTAAACCCCCGATGTTGTATGGAGTTGAGGCGGCGTAAGATGGATGGCCGTGCAGAGGAGTATACGAAGCTCCCATAATCCAGCGTGGAGCGGACGATCGACCGATATAGGCGAAGTAGGACGGTTCGATCCGCTCCCCACGACATACCACTGAGAACACGGAGGACATTTAGAGAACGGGTACAACGGGCAGCCAAATATGACACATGTGGAGACCAACTAAGTTTCCTGTCAAATGTAAGACCTAAAAATTTTGTTGTCTCCACGAATGGGAGAGCAACGGGACCGAGTCTTAAGGACGGTGGGAGAAACTCTTTGTAGCGCCAGAAGTTAATACAGACCGTCTTCTCGGCAGAAAAACGGAAGCCATTGGCGACACTCCAGGAGTAAAGACGGTCAAGAGAACGCTGAAGACAGCGCTCCAGGAGACACGTACGCTGCGCGCTGCAATAGATGGTAAAATCGTCCACGAAAAGGGAGCCTGATACATCAGCTGGGAGGCAATCCATTATTGGATTGATCGCTATGGCGAAGAGAGCGACGCTCAAAACTGAGCCCTGTGGCACCCCATTCTCCTGGCGAAAGGTGTCTGACAGGACAGAACCCACACGTACCCTGAACTGTCGATCCATTAAAAAGGAACAAATAAAAAGAGGGAGGCGACCGCGAAGGCCCCATGTATGCATGGTGCGGAGAATGCCCGCCCTCCAACAGGTGTCGTAAGCCTTCTCCAAATCAAAGAACACAGCCGCGGACGGGCGCTTCCGCAAGAAGTTATTCATAATGAAGGTCGACAAGGTAACCAGATGGTCAACAGCAGAGCGGCGCCTACGAAATCCACATTGTACATTGGTAAGTAGGCGTCGAGACTCGAGCAGCCAAACCAATCGAGAGTTAACCATTCGCTCCATCACTTTACAGACACAGCTGGTAAGCGAGATGGGTTGATAACTGGAAGGCAAGTGCTTGTCCTTCCCCGGCTTAGGAATCGGGACAACAATAGACTCGCGCCAGCATGCGGGAACATGTCCCTCAATCCAGATGCGATTGTAAGTACGAAGAAGAAAATCTTTACCCGCAGGAGAAAGGTTCTTCAGCATCTGAATATGAATAGAATCAGGCCCTGGAGCGGAGGACCGTGATCGGCCAAGTGCGTTTTCGAGTTCCCGCATGGTGAATGGGGCATTATAACTTTCACGATTCGAGGAGCGGAAGTTAGGTGGCCTAGCCTCCTCTGCCTGTTTGCGGGGGAGGAAGGCAGGGTGGTAATGAGCGGAGCTCGAAACCTCTGCGAAAAAGCGGCCGAAGGCATTGGAGACAGCCTCAGGGGCCACAAGGACGTCATTCGCGACCGTCAAGCCAGAAACTGGTGAGTGGGCCTTAGTGCCAGATAGCCGGCGCAGGCTACCCCAGACAACAGAAGAAGGAGTAAAACTGTTGAAGGTGCTTGTGAAAGCAGCCCAGCTGGCTTTCTTGCTTTCATTAAAAATACGACGACACTGTGCACGTAATCGCTTATAATTGATACAATTCGCCACTGTAGGCTGGCATTTAAAGGTGCGTAAAGCACGTCGATGAGCACGTAAAGCGTCTCTACATGCCGCGGTCCACCAGGGGACCGGTACGCGACGTGGAGAAGAAGTAGGGTGAGGGATGGAATATTCAGCAGCAGTGAGAATGACTTCCGTGAGGTGTGCGACCTGACTATCGCAGCTTGTGAATGTTTGATCCTGAAAGGTCGCCCTGGAAGAGAAGAGCCCCCAGTCTGCTTTGGAGATGTTCCAACTAGATGAGCACGGAGAGGGGGTATGCTGCAGGAGATGGATAACACACGGGAAGTGGTCGCTCAAATATGTATCAGAAAGTGCATACCACTCGAACCGGCGTGCAAGTTGGGGAGTACATATAGAGAGGTCTAAATGGGAATAGGTGTGAGATGTGTCCGAAAGAAAAGTAGGGGTGCCAGTATTGAGGCAGACAAGATTGAGCTGGTTGAAAAGGTCTGCTAACAGGGAGCCCCTCGGGCAGGATGCTGGAGAGCCCCAAAGGGGATGGTGGGCATTGAAGTCTCCAGTTAACAAAAATGGTGCAGGTAGCTGAGCAATAAGTTGCATCATGTCTGCCCTGGTAACGGCAGACGGCGATGGAGTGTAAACGGTACAAATGGAAAATGTAAAAGTGGGGAGAGTAATGCGGATGGCAACTGCCTGCAGGCCGGTGTGCAACGTGATGGGATCGTAGTAAATATCATCCCGGACCAGCAACATAACCCCTCCATGAGCTGGGATACCTACCACAGGGGGTAGGTCAAAACGCACAGAGGTGTAGTGTGCCAAGGCAATTTGATCGCAAGGGCGCAGCTTCGTTTCCTGGAGGGCGACGACGAGCAGACGGTGCAAGCAGAGCAGCAACTTCAAGTCCTCTCGGTTGGAGCGAATGCTGCGAATATTCCAGTGAATAAGTGCCATCGTAAGAAAAGAAAAAGGAAGATGAAAGAAGGGGTCACCTCGAAGGCCGCTGAGGGCCTGGCTTCGAGCGAGCACTGCCGCCGCTATCAGTAGGCGGACAGTCATCGTCCATTGGGTCTATATGTTCATCGGCCATCTTGGAAAGATGGCCGGGAGGGGGAGCTGCCTCCGCCGGTGAACAGCCAGATGTTCGGCTACCAGCGGTGCGGCCAGGAGAAACGGATGACGGCCTGGGGCGGCAACCGCTGGGTGGCGCAGGAGAAGAAATGCGCCGTGGCGGAGAAGGAGAACTGTGCTTCCTATTTGCCTTCTTGGAAGGTCGTTTGGTGGAAGTACCGGTCGAAGGCTGGGAGGTCGAGGTACGTAGGAAGTCTGCACGGGACGGTTCCTTCTTGAAGGCCCGTGCATCTGACTTCTGGGTCTTCGTCTTAGCAGAAGCTGATGAAGGGGCTGGTGCCTGTGGGGTGATGGGAGGAAGAGGAGACATCGACCGCGCGATCTTAGCACTGGCCGAACGGACGACCGTGGTGCTGAAGGTCAGATCGCATGTCTTGCTTGTCACCTCCCTGGTAGTCCGAGGAGAGGCGAAGACAGTACTGTATTTCCCCGCTGGGAGCAGCGTGGGCTTCCTACTAGCCAATAGCTTGCGAGCAGCCGAGGTAGACACTTTCTCTTTGACCCGAATTTCTTGGATACAGCGTTCTTCCTTATAGACAGGACAGTCGCGGGAGGATGCGGCATGGTCACCCTGACAGTTCACACAACGAGGAGACGGAGGTGGACAGTCACCCTCATGGGCATCCCTGCCACAAGTGACACATTTAGCCGCATTGGGACAAGACTGTCGAGTGTGATTGAAACGCTGACACTGGTAGCAGCGCGTAGGTGTCGGGACATAGGGGCGAACAGAAATAACCTCGTAGCCCGCCTTGATGCGCAATGGCAGCTTAACACTATCAAAGGTCAAGAAAAGTGTCCGGGTCGGTACAAGGTCATTGTTGACCTTTTTCATGACCCTATGGACAGCCGTCATGTCCTGCTCAGCGAGGAAAGATTGAATCTCCTCGTCAGTCAAGCCGTCGAGGGATCTAGTACAGACCACACCACGAGACGAATTCAAAGTTCGGTGAGCCTCCACCCGGACAGGGAACGTGTACAGGAGTGTGGCCCGAAGCAGTTTTTGTGCCTGAAAGGCGCTCTCAGTTTCGAGTAATAAGGTACCGTTACGCAACCTGGTACAAGATTTAACAGATCCGGCTATGGCATCTACGCTCTTCTGGATAACGAAAGGGTTGACAGAGGAAAACTCCTTTCCGTCCTCAGATCGAGAAACGACGAGGAACTGTGGGGCAGGCGGTAGTACTTTTGTCACTGGTAGCTGGTCACGTTTCCGTTTTTGGGCAGAAGTCGAGAGAGATGGAGTGTGGAGTGGAATCCATTGCGGAGGAATCCCCCATGATTGCCAGCGTCTCCGATGGCGCGCTCCTTCCTTGTGGGGACCCTCTCAGAGGGCACTCCCGCCTTAGGTGAATGTTTACACCTCAGGTCACACCTCCCGAGAAACAGACGGAGGGACCAATCGGCATGGTCAGAAGGTATCAGCTCAGGCAATCACCCCTCCCCGGGCCTGGCCTTTACCAGGGGGTACGCGCGTGCCTTACATGTCTACCCAGGGCGGGGAATTACGCGTTACCCCGTCACCGGCTACGCGTGGGTCAGCCTTCAGGCGCGCACAGGGAGGAAGGAAGAAGAGGAAAAAGGAGAGAGAGGGGGAGAGAGAGAGAGGACAGACTGTCTCAAACGCCGAGGCGGAGACCAGAGAAGACAAGGAGAAGAAGGCAATGAGAAGGCAATGAGAAGGCAATGAGAAGGCAAGGAGAAGGCAAGGAGAAGGCAAGGAGAAGGCAAGGAGAAGGCAAGGAGATTTTGCAGGGGAAAGTGTAAGGAAGACAGTGAGGTGGAGAAGAGCAAAGAAAGGAACCAACCAGAGGAAGGAAGAAACGAGAAGTGAAAAAGCAAAATGACCGCAAATAGAGGTCGTGGAACCGTCCGTCTCCGGACGCAGGCGCTAACTACCCGCTTGAGGGGGAGGGACTCCTTTTAGTCGCCTCTTACGACAGGCAGGAATACCTCGGGCCTATTCTAATCCCCGGACCCGCAGGGGGGTGTGAACTACTGGTGTCTACAACAAAACGGGCCTTACTTAAAGAACACACCTCGTATATAGTTAGTGATCATAATTTTTTGTAACCATTGTTTATTGTTGTTACATGGCACATTATAACAAGGTTATTAACCTCATTTTTTGTTATTCTTGTAGCAGGAATACACACATTTCCACAGTTAATGAGTATATGATCATAAATAAAATTTGATCAAAACCTTGCCACTTCTAGTGAATTCTTTGAGGCCTGTTAAAAGTTATCTTCCACGTAGAAGCTCAGACACAGTTAATACTGAAGTATACGTTGTACTGTCTCCTCAATCATACTGCACACTAATTTTTTGACACACCCTCACCTTGCCATATTAACCTGGACCTGCCTGTTCTATATATTCAAGGGCTGGCTGTAACCAGGTAGCAGAGTTGTAGATGCACTTTTCCTACCAGGGCTAAGGGGATCTTAGCTTTCTACAATTGTAACCTGGCTATTTCATCTGTGGTTCAGAGTAGACCTTATGTTCTAAGGAAGCTCTTCCTGGATTTCAGTCTTTGCATGTGCACTTCAAGTTCATTTAATGGACGAGTTACTCCATGTTCCATCTTCTTCCTTTCCTTGTTCGTAGCTATTGCTTTTCAAATGTAAGGTGGAGCTATTCCTGCCAGGTAGTGAAGCCAAACACTTGGTGTAGGTTTTAAACAGCCCATTATTAAAACTGCACACACCACTGAGGAGTCCATGTATTTGGTGCGAGTTTCGTTACAACCCACAGGAAAGGAACTCTGCAGTGGAACAACTCAGTACGACTGCAGAAATTCAAAATGTTTAAACTTTACTACCCCATTATGTAACAGTCCACTTTATGATAACACTGTTCCTGATGGTAACTTTCCACTTTGGTGTTTATGTACTGCTTTTACAGGGAAGTATCATAGGATTGCTATTACTTTCGACTTCCATAAATGAGGTGGCACACATGGTGGTGAGGAATCAGTGGTTGTTTGCTGATGATCCTGTGGTGTATGGGAAGGTGTCGTGTTTAATGACTGTAATATAAAATATGACTTAGACAAAATTTCTAGTTGGTGTGATGAATGGCAGCTAGCTCTAAATGTAGAAAAATGTAAATAAGTAGGAGAAACAAACCCTTTGTGTTCTGATACAGCATTATTAATGTCCTGCTTGACATTCACATTGTTTAAATATCTGAGCTTAATGTTGCACAGCAATGTGAAATGGAACGAGCATGTGAGGACTGTGGTAGGGAAGGTGAGTGGTCAATTCCAGTGTATTGGGTTAATTTTGGGAAAATGTGGTTCATCTGTAAAAGGAGACCACATATGGGATGCTAGTGTGACCTATTCTTGAGTACAGCTCAGTATCTGGCATTTGCACCAGCTCATATTAAAGGACGACACCAAATGAGTTCAGAGGCAGGCTGCTAGATTTGTTAACAGGAGGTTCGAACAATAAGTAGAGATGCTTCGGCAACTCAAATGGGAATCCCTGGAGGGAAGGCAACCTTCTTTTCAAGGAACTTTACTGAGAAAAATTTAGAGAACCAGCATTTGAAAACTGACTGCAGAATGATCCCACTGTCACAAAAATACATTTTGCACAAGGGTCAAGAAGATAAGATCAAGAAATAACAGCTCATTTTTCCCCTCACTCTATTTGTGAATAGAATAGGAAAGGATATGATTAGTAGTGGTACAGAATACCCTCCGTCACGCACTGTACAGTTGCTTGCTGCTTTATGTATGTAGATGTAGGTAAGAGAGATGTGGAGTGTCAGTCCTTGGTATTTTGGAGTATCACATTCTTCCAGTTCAGCTCCTAACATGACCACCTTTAATTTACTTTTAATTAATTAATACTTTTATATGGATTGGTTCAAGACAGTTTTGACTGTAGCATCTTGACATTCCTTCAAAGGCATTCGCAAAGAGGGTTTCACACAGATTCAAAAACATGGAACGAGTGACATCAAAAACATACAAGAAACTCCTGATATTGGGTGCTAAGTCATTTCTATATATACTGAACAGGACTCGGGCCAGAACATTTCCTTGACGGAGATCATTCTTCCATAACCTCCAGCTGTGCTGCTCTTTGAAGTCAACACAGAACCTATTATTCTGCAGAAGAATAGCAATGAAGCTGGTGAGGAAGTCCCTGGTCAGGTTGTCAGTTGCCAACATGCTATTTGGTTGACAGTGATGTAAATGAGGTATTGCAGGCATCTTCATCAACTACACCAGGTGCACCACACAACATTAAGCAAGACGTTGCACTTTCAAATCTCCTGGCAGTATACCACCAGGCAAGGTTGTGATGTTTGCTTTTGGAACGCTCAACAGTGTGATCACCATTGCCCATACAAAGTCCCAAGTTTTACACAGTCCAATTTTTTCACAATCCAATCTAGCCACTGTCAAAAATGATGACAATGATAACAACAACAACAACACCCAGTCACTTTCATGTAATTAAGTTTTTATACCAAGAGAGATATTAGAGATGAAGTTATCTTGTTCAGTAATTTACTTAGTGTGACTGTGTAACTAATATCACTACTAAAAATTTCCAAATTTCAACCAGTATTGTAAAAACAAAATTAAATGTGTAACATGAGTCACATAATCTGAGTCACAGTTGTACGATTTTAAGATTGGAAGAAGAGGATGCCCTAGTAGCATCAGAAAGACAGTGTAGGAGGAGGAAAAAGTTAAAGAGTGAAGGAAAATATGAATAATTTAAGAAGAAGCATCTGGAAGAAGCTTGAAAAAGCCAGCAGAAGCAGAAACGAAAGTTTCTACAGTTGAGTCAACATAAGCAAGGACCGTTATTAGAAGAAAGAAGAGCTAAAAATAGGGAAAGAGTTAGAAAACATAGGCAACATAAAATCCAAGGTCAGCAATCTAGTAAAGCAAGTTCATCACTGTGTAAGTCACATAGTGCTCTGGATAAAACTATGACTTGCGAGCTGCAATTGCTTACATTAGCAAGGTACTGTCAACTATACCTGAAAATGTAAAGGTAGTTTCAATCTACTCAGATGGACCTGGCTCACAATTTAAAAACAAATATATTACTGCTGCTGTACTTAAATTTCAATAATTTCATAATGTGGAAATCTATTGGAACTTATTTGCTACATCTCATGGTAAAGAAGCCGTAGATGGAATTGGTGCAGTTGCAAAATGGCTAGTGGGGAATACAGTAAAAAAGTGAAGATTCATAATAGGTAATGCATCAACTTTCACGCAGGTAGCTGCAAGTATCACAACTATGCAGGTTTTTCATGTGTGTATTGATGAAATTCAAGGAATCAACATAAAACTTAATCTGGCTCAAATATTTTCTTCAGCACCATCAGTACCAAACATAAAAAGCATTAACTGCTTTCACTACCAGAAAGGAGTACTACAAACATATCTGCTGTCTCCAAAGAATTTTGCTGCTGCAGATCATCATACTGAAGAAACTATAGAAAGTGTGAAAATTGGAGACTGGTACAAAGCAGAACATGACAGTAAATTCAATGCTGGAGAAGTATGTGCAGTTTTCGGAAATTCTTTCTTAATCAGTGCAATGGAGTGTGCTGTGCACTATTGGAAATGGCCCATAAAATGCGATGAAATTATAAAGGAAATTAATCCACTTGATGTTGTCAATGCAAGAGGATATTTTCAGTTCTCTGACTTAATTGAATTTAAAGTTCATTTTCCCAGATGTGATGCTCTTTTAATTTTTCATAGTGTTTGAAAAGTGAAATGTTAATGTTAAGTTTATCTTATTTGGTACATGTCATATTCATTTCTCTGCTTGTAGGAAATAAGCTTTTCCAACAAGAAGTAGTAAGTAACATGAGTCGCGTAACATTGAGTCGTGCCTTTTTCAGTATATTACAATATTTCACATGATATAAATATTTTTAGAAATTGTGACTGTCATTTGAATGCCAACCTAATATGCATTTACTGTGATAAAAACCAGATCCATACTCCTAATAGTTTGAGGACACATTTTGACCTAAAATGCACATAAGGAATAGGATGTCCCAAATTTGTAACTTGAGTTAAAACAAAAATTACATTCTTGTTCTTTAATTTTAATGCTCTTCCCTGCTTAAATAACACTTCAAGATCTTTGCCTGAATAACACAATTTATAATAATGATTTACAAAAGAAAATATGGGTTTATAGATTGATAACATAATAAAACACTGATTTCAAAATGTAACATGAGTCACCATGGAATCTCCCATAACACCATAATAGGCAGGCTGACAGACAAAATGATTGATTAATACAGCAGTGTTATGGGATGGCCATTAGACTTAATACGGAGGACTTGTTGAAAATTAAGCAGGCAGTATGGGCTACCTTCTTCCACAGACTGTCGACTGATGAAAAACCAGTACACCACCTTTGCCCTCCCAGACCCGATTCATGGTGCAATTACTGTAATGCCCAGTACTCAAACAGTTCATACAGCCATAAACTTTCCGTCCCAGCAGCAGTCATGGATATCATAAAACTTATTTACATAGACCTGATCAAATCCTGAATTACTGAAGAAGTGTCTGCATGGTCAGACTCAAAATCCCAATGAATCGTTCAATAATCTTATAAGGGCTCTCTTACCATACAATGTTTGTTAGAATAAAGACACTAAAAGTGGGGGGGGGGGGGGGGAGCAAGTAATGCTGTTATTGCTTTTAATGACGACAACATTGGGTGAAAGAGCTACAGCATATGGGAATTAATCCTGGAGCAAACTGCATCACAGACCTAAAACAGATGGACAAGGTTCGCATTGATAAAGAGGAGTATGCAGCACAGTTGGCCACTAAGGTGTCCAGAAAGAAGAAGAAGAAGAAGAAGAAGAAGAAGAAGAAACTTGGGGGGAAAAAATCAAGAGGACAATATACAGTATGGTGCAGGGTGCTACTGAGTGACTAAAAATAAAAAATTAAGCATATATTAAGTGAGTTACAGTCTTTGAAACTTTAGAAGCTGTTACTGAACATTTGCATTTTCTGTTGCATTTTCCTCTAAATCTCTGAAACCACTTAGAGTAGAGTATTCAAATTT